>NC_064818.1:29739081-29747673 GCF_023721935.1 Panthera uncia | reverse complement strand
AAAAAAAAAAAAAAAAAAAAAAGGAGGGACCCCTTCTAAACAGCACAGCAACAATAAAAAAAAAAGACCGTCACTTATCAAATGTTTATGAGCCCGGCACTGTGCTAGCCTCATCCGTGTGTTACCTTATTTAACCTTCACGCTGTCCCTGTGACATGGGTGCTATGGTTATCCTCACTTATAGGGGGAGGCAAGTGAGGTTCAGAGAGCTTGAGGAATCTGCCTAAAGTCACACAGCTCGGAGGTAATGGGTAAAATCTAGGACACAGCCCCATCCTGACCCCAGAAGCCTCATTGCTGCGATCTGAGTTTTTGCCCCATTATCGGTGTTCTTTGTATCCTATTACCACCCTGTCACTTAAAAAAAGAAAACTATCGTGATTGCTTTCCTGATATAGAAATGCAAACTCTAGAAATGATAGAATAGCACTTGAAGCAGATTAAGACTAAGGCTACTGGGGGGAGTCTTTGCATACAGTGGGGGAGTTCAGGGCAGTTGACAAGGCCTGGGCTGGGTCTGAACAATGAAGAAGGAAGTTTTACAGTTTCTATATACAAGAGAAGTCCTGTTTCTCTGCATTGTGGTTCACCCTGCCCCCAGCACCGAGGCTGTCCTATCTCCTTCTCAGCAAAGCAAGTGGCCTCTGATGCCCCTGGGGACACCTAAGTGAGCCCAGTGGCCTGGGCAACCCCCCCTCCCCCCGCCACCAGTCCTACCAACCCGGGGCTGAGACTCAAGCCCTGAATCCCAGGGATAAAGACCTTTTTTGCTCACTTTCCTTACTTTTTTCAATGGAGGGTTTAAGGCACTTCTGTCTTGTAAAAGTGGATAAGGTGGTGACCATTTAGAATGCCATTACTTCGAGTGCCCTTGAGAGCTTAGCCCTCCCTGTTCCTCCAGCTCGCCCGGGGAACAGCTCCCTTCCACCACCCTCGAGACAGGCTGCGATCCACTGGTAAAGTAACTCAACACACAGCCTCACAGACAACTTTCTCCAGATGTCCATTTCCTTTTTACCAAAGGAGTTCTTAATTTTTAGGCTCAAAATAAATGGGGAGGTTTACCCCAAACACGTACGACAATGTTTACAGCACTACGCATCATTGCCCAAAGTAGAAACTACGCAAACGCTGTCGATGGTAGAAGGTCACCACGTTCTGGTGTGTTCCTACAGTGGAATACCGCACGGCAAAGAAAATGAGCGAACTGCAACCACGCCCAACAATACGGGCGTGTTTCATAGATCCAAAGTCGAGCAAAAGACACGAACAAAGACGCACCGCATGGTTTCATTTATATGAAGTCCAGAACAGACGGCAGCCGTCTGTGCTGGGAAGGGACAGGACAGCGGTTACCCGTGGAGGGAATGGTACGAGGGATGGGGGAGGGAGGGGGATTCTGGGGCGCCGATAGGGTTCTGCTTCATGATCAAGGTGCCGGTTACACAGACACGTTCACTGGGAGGAAAATTCGTGAAGCTGTGCACTAACGATCTGTTTTTACACGATGCGTCCGCGAACACTTCAAAAATATATCCAGATTAAAGACAAAATTAGTTACTTTCTGGTAGTGCCGTCTAATTACACCCAAAGGACGGAGTGTGATGTGGTCCCCCAAGTAGAGGAGATCTGGTCGACCACGGCCAACTTGACAAGAACTTGCCCGAACAGTGGGCTCGCCTTTGGAACCTCTACCGAATTCTCAGGACCTTACCTATGTCTTCCTTGAGGTCAATTTCGGCTGTGGTTGGGTGGACAATGCCCTCCACTCTCATGGAGCCAATATGGCTGATGTCACTCTGGGTCAGGGAGAGCTGCGTCAGGAAGGAAAGACGGAGAGTGTGGGAGAGATCAAGTCCTATTAAAAGTCTTCATATTTTACCTCCCATCTGTTAATACTCTCAGTTATTTACACTGAATTGTCACCATAAAGGGCCGCGGTGGGAGCGACCGTCTCGGGGTGTTTGGTCTTCCGGAAGCTCTTCTGAGCCCAGTGGATTTGACTGTCACACTGAGCATCAAATCTGTCTCCTCTTCCGGGAGCAGGAATGGGCCCTCCCTGTTTCTTCCTTTCCCTCTAGCTTATGCCTCCGTTTCCCAGTCCAGATGGCCTTGGTGTCCGGTGGCATGTGGTCTGAGCAGTTCCCGCCAGGGAAGCCCGGGATGGCTCTCCCTGGCTCCCTTCAGGTCCCTGCATTCTTCCCAGAGCAGGGGACAGGAACGTGTGGCCGACGACCCTGATGTCCCCTCCGGGGACAGGGATGCGTGGCCGACGACCTGGCTCGAGAACAGTGGCGGGCTCTAGGATTCCAACCTGCCTATGTCTGGCCACCTTGCCTTTTGGGGACCACACTCTTAGGGCTACGCTTGTGACAGGCCGCCCTGCGCGCTCATAACTGAGCGGAATGCAGAACATTTTCCCTCGTCTCCCCGTGCGAGCGTGACAGTTCCGTTCCCCTGAGACAAGCCAGAGAAGGCCAGTTACCATGCGACCGCGGCCAGCCCCTGGAGGGGACTTCAGCTCCACACCTTTGCTTTCCTGCTTTCGTCAGTGAAGAATTAGGAACCCACCACATACACACTCTTTTGTAACACGCTCTTCCCAATGGCTTCTCTAGAAGTGCATCCTATTATCAGGCTGTGAACACTCAGCCACCAGAGGTATGATTAACTGACTGTTGCCTTGTGCATCTTATTTCAGCCCCATTTGACTTGGTAGATAAATTGTCTGCTCCGTAAACTGTATGCTAGTGGGAATGAATTATTTGCATGTCCGTCTGGGCTGCTGCTATGCTGCTGAAGGCTGTTCAGTTGTATAGCCCGCTTGTCCTCTTTCTGCATTCCAGAAAGGCAAGCAGACTGAATTATTGGCAAATGATTCATTTCTAACACCAGGGATATTCAGGAAACGTAGATCTCTATTTTCTTGCCCTGACACATTACATCGAAACACGCAAGGCTGGCCTCCCAGAGTCGTTTGAGAAGGTTAGCTAAGGATGTGTGGGGCAGGCGCAGAAATGAGTGGGGCGCTGGGGAGTTCCCGGCCACGATGCCATTCTATGGCCTGACCGGGAAGATGGCCTATGCTTACCTTTGGCTGACCGGCGCCGGCATGAATAATTCTCGGCACTAAAGCGTTTGTTTACTCTCACAATGTAGACGCTGCCATAGCTCTTTAGTGTAAGCGTGAATAATTCAAGACCGGAGTGAAAGTCGTGTTAGGGGAACGAGGGATGAAGGAAACATCATTGCCTGCAAACGGTAGGTTATAAAAATGCAACAGTGTTTTACTGCAGCACATGACAATTCTCTTTATTACCTTCTGCCCCAGAACGAGGCTTTTAGATGACAGAATGGTGAATCCGTCCCCCGGCCCATCTTCGGAGGTGGAATTTGAAGTTCCTTCTTTATCGCTGTCCTTTGGTTTGGACTGTTGGTAGAAATCAGAAGGACAGGTGGGAGATAATTCAGGAAAAGCCCAGAGTGGCTTTATCAAGCCCTCCCTATGGCTATCACCACCTTGGATATGAAAGGAAGTGGCGGGTGTTATGTTCTGCCGTCCTCGATGGAGGGACGCAAGGGAGCAATAGGAGGGAAAGAGAAGGGTGTAGCCCAAAGTAAAGTGTGTTCAAGAGGTCCACAGGTATGTGTAGACCTTCCTCCGACTGGACACAGGTACACTGTCGTTCTTTGCAATGCCTGCAGCTTAAGATGGCAAGCATCGGAACCAAGTGGGGTCATTCATAGCCCACTGTTCAACCTCCCTTCTCCCCAGGATTTCCTTGGGGCACAGAGGCAGTGGCGTGAACTCTTACACATCTTTTGTGTTATCGCGGGGGTCTGTGGAATGGAAATTTGACGACCTTTGTGGCAGCGCTGTCTACTAGAACTTTCTGTGAGCACGGAAATGCCCTCTGCCTGCCGAGCACTTGAAATGTGGGTGGCGCAACCAAGGAACTGAATTTTGTTTTAAAATGTCCCCACACGGGCTCTACACTGTTAGTGCAGAGTCCAATGCGGGGCTTGAACTCACAACCGGCAAGCTCGTGACCTGAGCGGCTGCCTAACCGACTGAGCCACCCAGGTGCCCCCAAGGAACTGAATTTTTACTCTGATTTAGTTTTAATGAATTCCAATGCAAAGAGCCGCACGTGGCTAGTGGTTGATCGTGGTGGCCAGCTGATGGAAGCATCTCCGAGCTATAGCTACCTAGCACATGAGGCTGTCCTGAACGCCTGAAATCCCACTGGCTGAACCCAGCCGACCATCTGGGGGAGACAGACAGTCTGTGACAAACACAGACTGGAGCTCTGAAGAGAAATACAAAGCAGAGTTCCAGGCTATCATCTGTCCCTTACGATTTTGTCGGGGGCAGTGGAAGCATCTGGAAACATGAAGGCCACCCAGGCGTTGGGTTTGGAAACCTCTAGTAGTCCCTGCTTGGTGATTTAAGCTCTAGTCTCAGAGGCCCTTTACCATTTTCTCCCAGTGGGGGGAGTCCCCAGCCCGTCAACAATGATGGGGACTCTGGATGCTTCAACCTGCTCCTGTTCTCCGAGCATCCCTGGCTCACACAGGCAACGCAGGCTCACCTTTTTGGACGTCCGTGGTTTGGCAGCCTTGGATTTCTTGCCTCCCTTCTTGCCTGACGCCGCCTTCCTTCCTCTTTTCTCTGGGGGAGGGGAGAGGATAGTTTCCGACTTGCCTTTGGTCCCTCGCTTTTTGGCCAGCAGTTCGGGATGAATTCTGGGTAGGACACCTCCACTGGCGATGGTCACTCCTTTTAGCAGCTGAAGAGAGAAACGCGTGAGCTCGGGCAGCCAAGAGCTTGCTGGTCCCGGATTTAATACAGTTCTAACCGATGGCAAAACAAGTGTTAAATCTGGTCTTTGCTTTCCCAAAGCATGATGGGTGGTTTAACTAGCTTTCCTGTTCCACTGGTAGAGCGAGTCTCTGTAGGTATCATGGCATCCTATGGTTTCATACAGAAAGCAAAACCAACAAGGGAAGATGAAAGGGTAAGGAGGCTGAAACCTGTGCTCAGGGAGGGAGCACAGCTTGACAAAACTGGGTTCAAAGGTCGATGTTAGGGCTAGACCCAGTTAACAACAGACCTCCACACTCTTGATCACGCATTCCATCAGTAAAATATGTTTGACCATGCACCTCTCAATTAATACGTTTACTTTCTAAACAATTGACATGTACTACTGCATTAATAGAGTCTGCACATCCCCAAGTAGTTCCCGTCTACAAGGTGTACAACCAGGGCGGGTCCATGGACAGTTAGAGTTACTGTCAGGGTCAAGAGAGATACAGGAATTGCAAGGAAGAGTCCAGAAACTTTTACAGCAACCTGACAGAGGTATCGTAGATCTATTGGATCTATTGGATCTGGCCAAAAGATTGTGGCTTGTGGTCGGTATGTTGTTTTTTAAAAACTTTTCTAGCAATTATTTTTTATTGTATTTTTGGAAATTATCAGCCCACGATGGATTGGAGATAAGAACTGATTCTTCACATCACGCACACTTTGAAAAGAACAAGATTAGAATACAAATTCTTGTACTATCTACTGACTAGCACTTCCTGGGAGAGGCATTCATGGCAACTTTGGAGTTAGTTCCGTAATATAGGGAAGATTCTCCTGCCCTCATCAGAATGAGTTGTCAACAATGTTTGCGCGAAGAAATCATGAACAACATATATGCACGGCACCTTCCCCAGCTACACGGAGAGCTTGCTTTTAGAGAGGACAGGAAGGTCTGGAAAGACCCAAATATATAATGGGTCATTTCCAGAGGCAATTTTATTTTCTATCTGAATGATATAGCCAGCGGGATTTCTTCATCTCTTACATGATCTGGAAAATTCGTTGTATTAACGTGATTGGGAACTGTAGCAGGAATGACTTATAACCAACGGGGTCCGCATGCAACATTGTGTTTGGCAAACCCATTCTGCAGCTTGTGTCCGTGCTTCAGACAGACCTACCTGATTGAGTTCCTCATCGTTGGCAACTGCTAGCAGGATGTGTCTTGGGGCTATCCGGGCCTTCTTGTTGTCCCTTGCGGCATTCCCAGCCAATTCTAGAATTTCCGCTGAAATCACAAGAGGGAGTTAATAGGCAATCTACAGAATGGGGTCTGAGGTTTTTGGAGCTTTTCTTTGGAAATGGTCTCCGAATTGGATCACATTTATTCGTTTGTCAGTCTTATGTCTGGGCCTGGAAAGAAATCCAGAATGCTGGAAAGAACTCAGGTTCCAGATGAGTAAGATATTTAAGCAAGACGTGATAGACGATCCTGTGGCAGTCTTCGAGTTGCCCTTGACATTAATTCTGCGCCATCTTCCTTAATATTTGGACCTATGATTTTTTTTTGTTGAGCCCATAAACACAGGAAGGAAGACAGGATTTCCCAACCTCCCTTGCTGAGAACTGTGGTCATGTGATTACATTCTGGCCAATGAAAGACAAGTAATTATACTGTATGGTGCTTCCAAAAATGTCCATCAATGAAGGGAATGTACCTTCTTCCCTTTCTGCTGGCCGACTGGGGACGTGATGGCTGGATTTGGCCAAGAGGAAGAGCAAGATAGAAGGAACTGGAGTTTCTTATGATGGTGGTGACTCCTGACTAGACTGTCCTTATTCCCGGATGGTCTTCTATAGACTTATTTTGTATGAGGAGAGAGATAAACTCTCTTGTTTAAGCCACAGGAGTTAATTCTTGTTAAGCACGAGTTAATTCTGACCAATACAGAGCCCTAACATAGGACCTGAATTTCTTTTAGCCTAAAGAGAGAGGGTCATAGTTGAGGTAGGTTAAAGTCTGTCTTTGGTACCCATTGGGACCCTTTTTAGAATCTCCCTTTCTTCTTTGCTTGGTGCCCTAGGTCCCTCCTGTCCTAAAGGAAAGGGATGGGGAAAACTAACTTGTACCATGGGGTGAGGATATGCTTAGCCCAGAAAGTGAATTCTGAACAGGGATACCTACAAAGCCTGGAAAGGAAGGTATTTGGGGCTTGGGGGGTTTCCACATATCCCTTAGGATCTAAGCATGACTAAGCACGTTTAAGAAACATGTCATCTGATAAATGTAAAAGAGTTGAGGGGCGCCTGGGTGGCTCAGTCGGTTAAGTGTCCGACTTCAGCTCAGGTCATGATCTGGTCGTTCATGGGTTCGAGCCCCGTGTCCAGCTCTGTGTTGACAGCTCAGAGCCTGGAGCCGGCTTCGGATTCTGTGTCTCCCTCTCTCTCTGCCCCTCCTCTGCTCATGCTCTGTGTCTCTCTCTCTCAAAGATAAAATAAAAGATGAAAATAAAATTAAATTAAAAAAATAAAAGAGTCGATAAAGAAGAGTTTTCCTGAAACTATTTTACATGTCATCAAAATTTGTATTTATTTATTTATTTACATTTTTTACATAGTGTTTATTTATTTTTGAGAGAGTGCAAGCAGGGAAGGGGCAGAGAGGCGGACAGAGGATCTGAAGCAGGCTCCAGGCTCTGAGCCGACAACGGAAAGCCTGCTGTGGGGCTCGAACTCGTGAACCACAAGATCATGACTTGAGCCGAAGTCGGATGCTCAACCGACTGAGCCTCCCAGGTGCCCCTGTTATCACAATTTTTAGTCAAAATTTAAAAAAAAATCTGTAGACTTACCATCTGTTTGTTTTCCCCTTCCTCCTCTGTCTCCTATTTCTTTCCTCCTCAATTTCAGAGGGATGTTCTGCTAATCAAATTTGTCTGCCTTCAAAAGTATTAATGAGCCCTCAAAGAAAAATTCTTTCCCTTAGAAAACTAGAGGCAATGTGCCAACGTGTTGTCTCACTGATAATGTGGTGGCAAAGTGTGTGTGTGCGTGCGTGTGTGCTGGGAGAATTTGCTGGTACAATGGCATAAGCGCTAAGCCCTAAAATTAACAGGCGATTCTGTGTGAATCTTCACAATCAACCTAATTTCAAATAAATAGCACATAAAATTGCCATCACTCATAAAAATCTATGGCAATAAAAACCTGCCTAAGTGTGCCGTATTAACTAAGCAAATGTGATTAACAAAAAATTAGAATAAAGTAAGCATTAGAGTTAAATATTTATATGGAATTTCCATAATGGAAGGCGCTAAATCACTGCGAATTCACTCTCACGACATCTTTTCCAGATTATTAAGTAATGAATATTGTGTTTACCAACAATCCATTTATACGGTGACGGTGACACTTTCTGAATCAGAGCCCGGGGGGCCGTGGTTTGAGAAGTGTGGGCATACTTGTTGGGACAATGGGATAGAGTATTTGAAATTCATGCCCTATTAGATCATCTGGTTGGCTGCATTCAAGCTGCTGCCCGGCCCTTTCCTTCCCTTAAAAGAAGGGTACGCATCATGGAGAACTGTGGCTATAAAGCTTTCACAAATGGGCTTCCTTTTCTGACTCTAGGGTAAATGTGCAGCTCCCCATTGTGCCCAATAAAAAGGAGTTATCTGCACCTGCCCAGCTTGGGGGTCCCACACCTGGGAGGAAGGAGCACTCACCACACCTGGGAGGAAGGAGCACTCACCACACCCGGGAGGAAGGAGCACTCACCA
>NC_064818.1:29688882-29739071 GCF_023721935.1 Panthera uncia | reverse complement strand
CCGGGAGGAAGGAGCACTCACCACACCCGGGAGGAAGGAGCACTCACTCTTTTTTATTCTAGATTGGATGGGGTCAAGGAGCCTCCCAATTTTAAGCTTCTGAGCGACTGAATTTAATTTAGCATCTTGGACTATCACTTTCCTGCCTGTGTCACCTGCCCTGAGAGGAAGACGTTAAGCATCCTGCCGAGTTCCTCAAATTAGCTGTCAGCATGAGAGGCAGCGCTAAATGGGAAGCCTTACAGATCTGGAGCCTTCGGGAAGCCCCCCGGGGTCAGGTTATTTTCAGCCTGACAGACGGAGGCACGGACACTGGATTCACAGATGGACAATCTGCCGGAATCAAAGGCAGCTCGGCCAGAGACGAAGGGCGGTGATTCAGCAGGCAGACCCACGCGGGGCACACAGGCAAGGCTCGGCGGGAGGCCACTGGGCTTCTGGACCTGCCCTTCCGAAATCAGTTATGAGAGAAAACCTTGATTCTGCGCTCTAGTGTAAAAGCAGAGGTAGAGTTTTTCTTCTAGGAAAACTTAAAAAAAAAAAAAAGCTTTTATTTATATATTTAGAGGGTGGAGGGAAGGGGCAGAGACAGAAAGACAGACAGAATCCCACTCAGGCTCCATGATGACAGCACAGAGCCTGAGGCGGGGCTCAATCTCATGAACCGTGAGATCATGACCGAGCTGAAATCAAGACTTAACCGACTGAGGCACCCAGGTGCCCCAAAGAGAAAAACTCTTTCATAATACACAGCTAGGGGCGCCTGGGTGGCTCGGTCGGTTAAACGTCCGACTTCGGCTCAGGTCACGATCTCATGGTCCATGAGTTCAAGCCCCGCGTCGGGCTCTGTGCTGACTGCTCAGAGCCTGGAGCCTATTTCAGATTCTGTGTCTCCCTCTCTCTCTGCCCCTCCCCTATTCACGCTCTGTCTCTCTCTGTCTCAAAAATAAATAAACGTTAAAAAAATTAAAAAAAAATAATACACAGCTGAAAATCTAGATCTGGGAGTTCTCTTCTCTGCAGGATGTTTAGTCTGGGCACGCCTTGGGACAAGGACTTCACGGTTTAAATGTCTGAAATAACTATCACTATTACTATTTTTCCAATGTCATTATGACAAATATAGTCACAGGAACTGTATACAGTAGTTACATTCTCGAGTGATTTTACTGGTCTTGAGAGCACAAGTACCCTTCTGCTGGCAGCCAGTAGGAAAAACGGATTTATAGAGCCCAAAGGTGTTTTGCTGAAAATTCTGTGAGAAGATTATTATTCTGTTAACTGGTGGAGATTTCCACGGAAGTCTGTATTCTCGGAAGTCACACCTCCAGCTATAGGAAGCATCTGGAATACAGCTTAGAATTTGGTAGTAAAAAAAAAAAAAAAAGATTTCTCTAGCCAAAAGGGATGTTGGAAAGCTCATCGTGCACATAATTTTGGAAGAGCCGTGTCCTCTCATTTTGTCCAGGATTTAAAACAACATTAGACATCCCGGCCCACAGGACATGGGAGACAGCACAGTAAATGTAGGGCTGGGACAGGGGGCATGGAGTGGTCGCTCCTTTAAGACTGTCTCCTTCCTTAGCCCCTTCTTTCTTGCCCGTTTGCCCATGAGGTGACGGTGACCCCGAGGACCATCTGGGCCCTCTGGTCTGCTCAGGCCATGCAGTCTTCTGGGAAAACCCATCCATTCATGGCTCGAGCCACCCTTGCCCATGTTATCAGATCTGTACCTCCTGCCGTGATGTCACCTGGACAGCCTCACCTGGTGTTCCACAGGTCAATCAAACTCACCGCATCCCCAAATCCAAATCATCCCCCTTGGGGTCGGCACACCATTCGCACACAGCTCCTACCGGAGACCTGAGAATCAATCACACACCTTTGGCCAACTTCTCCACACCTATTGCCATTACTTGAGTTAAGACTCTCTTCTCTTTGAGCCCAGATAATTGTAATGGCTGTCCAAGTGGTTTCCCCGCCCCCACTTTTGTCCTCCTCCAGATCCATGGCAGAGAGGCCACTGCTGGCCCATAGGTGCCTTTGTACAAATTAGAAAAAGACATTCCTTCTGCCAGATGCTTTACTTCTCTAGAACAATACCCTTTACTGCCATCTGCCGGGAATGCTCGTAATACACATACAAATCTTTGAGATCTGTGATGCGAACGATACTCCTTTGGATGCGTGCCCTTGCACAGTGTACAACCTGCACAACCATACGTGTGGCCCTGGCTGCCAAAGGGATCTTTTCAAAACATAAATATTATAAATGAAAATCATTAGATAAAAAAGTGTTTGTGTTAAATGGGTAGTCCGAATTGTCTGATATGATGTCAACGAAGGTCTTCTATGTGGCACAATGACTTAAGTCACCCTGAGATTCAAGCTTTTTAAAAAACCTATTTATCCTTTCAATTAAAAAATGTTACAGAACATTTTCTCACCATAAAAACGATTTCAATTCTTCATTTTCAACATCTTACATTTACATTGTATCTATTGGTGGTAAAAACAAAATTATTTCCCAGAATTTCGGGCTTGCTTTTTTAGTCCATTTTCCCTCGCTAACATTGGAGACGTGCACTGGATCAATGTTTTACAGATCGACAAAGTAAAGTATGAATGTGCTGTCCGTTCTGGGAGGCTTGGGACTTCTCAGGTGGAAAGGATGTTCTAGATGAACGGTCCAGCATGTGCCAGATTGTGTCACCTCCTCCTCTTTTGGGGACTAGACACACCTCATGGCTCTAGCATCGGGGTGATGTGTGAACCCAGGCCCAGCCAGGAGGCCAGTCTGGAGAAATCAGGCAGGCAGACTGCTCTCTCTCACCCAGAGTAGCTGAAAATTTGTGCAACTTTCTTTTTCGGCTAAGTAAGCCCCCCCACCCCCAAGCCTTCTCTTACTGGCCGTTCATGTGGCCCTAGGTTCCCTTTCTGAGGCACTGAGTGGGAGAGAGGATCTTCAGAGACCCCAGTCATGAATCTGAAGGGAGTGGTAAGCTGGCCACGGGAAATCGCCGACCCAGGCCTGGTCGACCCTGTCCTGGCCCGCTGCCAGGACATCAGCGGGCAATTCCAGGTCGCTGCTATTGACATCAGGGCAGGAGGTAAGAGCGGAACAGTGCAACTTAAAAGCTGCCTTAGGAGGTTCAGCTTGGAGAGTCGGCGAAGGTGATGCTCTACGTGGAGGAGGAGGGTGTCTGCCAGAGGCCGACGGGACACTGTGGTGTGCTCATCTGTCCCCGGCAGCCCCTTTCCTTCTGGGAGCCTGGGGAGGGACCTTCCCCCCTGACCAGAGCCTCCAGCCAGCTCTGGGGTCTCCGGGGGCCCCATCTCCCCGATGAGCTCCTTGTCTCCAGCCTCTCCCCCCTCTGCCAGGGGAATCATTGTGGTAAAACAGGCGTGGCATGAAATTGACCATTCTGACCATTTCCAGGCGAATAACTCAGTGGCATTCAGTAATTCACAATAGTGGGCCACCACCACCGCCATCCACCCCCTGCCCTTCGTCTTCCTTAAACCGGAAGCTCCATGCTCATCAAACTCTAAGGCCCATCCCACCCCAGCCCCCCTCGGCCCCTACAGCTGCCGCTCTCCCCTCTGCCTCTTTGCACTTGACTAATCCGCTGGCTTATTTCCATCCCCTTTTGCACAAAGTCTTCGAGCCTCATCCATGCTGTAGCACGCGTCAGAATTTCATTCCTTTAAAAAAAATTCTTTTCAAGGTTTATTTAGTTTTTGAGAGAGAGAGAGAGAGAGAGAGAGAGTGGGGGAGGTGCCGAGAGAGAGAGAGGGAGACACAGAATCGGAAGCAGGCTGTGCGCTGTCAGCCCAGAGCTTGACGCGGGGCTCAAACCCACGAACCGCGAGATCGTGCCCTGAGCCGAAGCTGGACGCTTAACCGACGGAGCCGCCCGGGGGGCCTCAGACTTTCATTCCTTTTTATGGCTGAATGATATTCCACTGCGTGGATCCACGGCTTGTTTATCCACGCATCTGCTGACACTCGAGTTGTTTCCAGTTTTTGGCTATCGTGGTAGTGGATGTGTATAAATGTGTGTTTAAGTCTCTAGTTTCAATTCTTTTGGGCATATACCTAGAAGTGGAATTGCTGGGTCATAAGATAATTCCATGACTCTTTAACTTCTGTTTTTAATAAGCATTTTCTTTTAATTGCAATATAGTTAACATACAGTGTAATATCAGTTTCAGATGTATAATACAGCGATTCAACAAATCCATATATCATTCAGTGCTCATCACAACAAGTGCACTCCTTAATCCCCAGCATATATTGTACCCCCCACCCCCCACCCCCTCCCCTCTGGCAACCATCAGTATGTTCTCTATAATTAAGAGTCTTTCTTGGCTTGTCTCTCTCTTCTTTTTGCTCATTTGTTTTGTTTCTTCAATTCCACATATGAGTGAAATAATATTGCATTTGTCTTTCTCTGGATGACTTATTTCACTTAGCATAATACTCCCTTGATCCATCCATGTCGTTACACATGGCAGGATGTCATTCTTTTTTTATGGCTGAGTAGTATTCCACTCCGCGTGTGCGTGCGTGTGTGTATCTCACCTCTTCTTTATCCATTCATCTATGGATGGACACTTGGGCTGTTTCCATACATTGGCTATTGTGAATAATGCTGCAATAAACATAGGGGTGCATGCGTCCCTTTTAATTAGCGATTTTATACTTTTTAGATTGTAGAGTCATTCTATTTTTAACTTTGTGAGGAATCTCCATACAGTGGCCGCACCAGTTTGACTCCCACCAATAGCGCATGAGGGTTTGTACGTGGTGTAAGAAAGTGGTCCAGCTCGTTCTTTTGCGTTCTTCTTCTCCCCTTCTTTCTACTGAAAGCTGTCCAGGTTTCCCAACACCATTTGTTGAAGAGACTGTGTTTTTCTCGTTGGATCGTTTCCTGCTTTGTCAAAAATTAATCGACCATATAATTGTGGGTTCGTTTCTGGGTTTTCCGTTCTGTTCTCTTGGTCTATGTGTCTGTGTTTGTGCCAGTACCATACTGTCTTGATGATTACAGCTTTGCAATACAGCTTGAAGTCTGGGATTGTGCTGCCTCCAGTTTTGTTCTTCTTTTTCAGGATTGCTTTGGCTATTCGGGGTCTTTTGGGGTTCCATACAAATTTTAGGATTGTCTGTTCCGGTTCTGTGAAAAATGCTGTCGGTGTTTTGATGAGGATTACATTACATGTGTAGGCTGCTTTGGGAAGTATAGACATTTTAACAATGTTTGTTCTTCAGATCCATGAGCATGGGATATCTTTCCATTTCTTTGTGTCTCCCTCAATTTCTTTCATCGATGTTTTAGTTTTCAGAGTACAGGACTTAACCTCTTTGGTTAAGTTTATTCCTAAGTATCTGGTTCTCCTTGGTGCAAGTATAAATGGGATTGTTTCTTAATTTCTCTTTCTGCTGCTTCATTTTTAGTGTAAAGAAATTCAACGGATTTCTGTACGTTGATTTTGTATCCTGTGACTTTGCTGAATTCAGTGTATCAGTTTCAATACTTTTTTGGTGGAGTCTTTTAAGGTTTTCTATATAGAGTGTCATGATTTCTGCTAAGAGTGAAAGTTTTACTTCTTCCTTTCCAATCTGAATGCCTTTTATTTCTTTTTTGTTGTCAGATTGCTAGGGCTGGGACTTCTAGTACTGTGTTCAATGAAAGTGGTGACAGTGAACGTCCTTGTCCTGTTCCTGACCTTAGGGGAAAAGCTTTCAGTTTTTTCCCTTTGAGGATGATGATGGTTGTGGGCTTTTCATACAAGGCTTTTATTATGTTGAGGTATGTTCCCCCTAAGCCCTCTTCTTTTGTGGTTTTCCTCATGAGTGCATGTTGTACTTTGTCAAATGCTTTTTGTGCACCTATGGAAATGACCATACGGTTTTTATCCTTTCTCTCATTGATGAGGTGTATCACATACATTGATTTGCAAATATTGAACCGCCCTTGCATCCTGGAGATAAATCCCACTTGATCGTGGTTTATGATTTTTTTAAATGTATTGTTGGATTTGGTATTTTGAGGAGGATTTTTGCATCCATGTTCACCAGGGATATTGGCCTGTAGTTCTCTTCTCTCTCTGGCTCTCTCTCTTTTGTGGTGTCTTTATCTGGTTTTGGTGTCAGGGTAATGCTGGCTTCATAGAATGAATTTGGAAGTTTTCCTCCCTCTTATATTTTCTGGAATAGTGTGAAAAGAATAGGCATTAACTCTTCCTTAAATGTTTGATAGAATTCGCTCGTGAAGATGTCTGGTCCTGAACTTTTGTTTGTTGGGAGGTTTTTTTTGTTTTGTTTTTGTTTTTTTGTTTTTTTTGCTAACTGATTCAATTGCATTGCTGGTTATCCGTCTGTTCAAATTTTCTATTTCTTCCTGCTTTGGTTTTGGTAGTTTATAGGCTTCTAGGAATTTATCCATTTCCTCCAGGTTGTCCAATTCATTGGCATATAGCTTTTCATAGTATTCTCTTATAATTGTTTATATTTGTGTCGTGTTGGTTGCTAGTTTTCCTCTCACGGGTGATTTTGTTTGAGTCCTCTTTCCTTTCTGGGAAATCTGACTCCCTAGTTTATTAATGCTGTTGATCTTTTCAAAGAACCAGTTCCTTATTTCATGGATCTATTTTACTATGTTTGTTTGTTTGCTTTTTGTTCTTGTGTTTTTTTGTTTTTTTGTTTTTTTTTTAGTTTCTCTATCATTCGCTTCTGCTCTAATCTTTATTATTTCCTTCCTTCTGCTGGTTTGTTTGTTCTTTTTCTAGTTCCTTTAGGTGTAAGGTTAAGTTGTTTATTTGAGATTTTTCTTGCTTATTAAGGAGGCCTGTGTTGCTATAAACTCTCCTCTTAGAATTGCTTTTGCTGCATCCCAAAGATTTTAGACCACTGTGTTTTCATGTACTTTGAAAAAATTTCTTCTTTGATTTCTTGGTTGACGTCCTTGTTTAACTTTTTGAGGAATCCCAAACTGTGTTCCACAACAACTACACCAATTCATATTCCGACCAGCAATGCACGAGGGTTCCAATTCTTTACATCCTCATCAATAACTGTAATTTTTTTTTTTTTACTAGCCACTCTAATGAGTGTCAGGATAAAGTTTTAAATGCATAAAATACAATACAAAGGATGACAGAGAAAACCAATTACACTGAAATGTAATTTTCCAAGTATTAAAAAATCTGGGGGGCGCCTGGGTGGCTCAGTCCGTTAAGCCTCTGACTTCAGCTCAGGTCATGATCTCGCGGTCTGTGAGTTTGAGCTCCGCATCGGGCTCTGTGCTGACAGCTCAGAGCCTGGAGCCTGCTTTGGATTCTGTGTCTCCCTCTTTCTCTGCCCCTCTGCCTCTCATTCTCTCTCTCTCTCAAAAATAAATAAACATTAAAAAAATTTTTTAAATAAAAAAAATCTGGGATATAACAGTCTGTGTGCTTGTTTTAAAAAATATATAATTTATTGTCAAATTAGCGTGTACATTGTGCTCTCGGTCTTGGGGGTGGAGTCCCATGATTCATTGCTTCCATACAACACCCAGTGCTCATCCCAACAAGTGCCCTCCTCAATACCCACGTGGGCTTCTTTATTAACACGTTAAATAACAAGATCTAGTCTATTAACTACTGTGATTCTGAAGTAATGATAAGTATAAATGATATTTCTATACATCTGTAACAAGGGGAATCTAATAAGAAGTGATTTCAGTTGGTCAAAAAGTCCCAGGTGCCACTGACACACTACTGTGGTTTCTTGCCCACGACAGATAGAGGAAGGAAATGCTGAGGTTCAGGTATGGCTCGGGAAGTTGAAGACAGAATCTGAGGACCCCAGGCTCAAGCTTGTTCCGTGTCGCACCCCCTCCCACCTGCCGCACCACCAGCTATCGACTTCTCTCTTCCCTTCTTCTGAGCCAAACTCCCTAAAATAGTCTCCACCCCCTTGGTTTCCTGGCCACAGCTCCAACTCCCCAGCCCACTGCAGTTTGGCTTTGACCACCCAGCCCGTTCTCACCGGGGTCACCATGACCTTGAGATGGCTAGATCTGTTGCCCCTGTCTGGTTTTATTGGCGTCACCTTTGAGGGTTAGTTACTCTCCCTTGGTTTCCCCGGCACCGACTCTCCCGTGAGCCCGTCCTCCCTCCTCTCTGCTGTCCTCCTCGGTCTCCCTCGCCATGCCTTCCCCCTACTTGGCTCAGAAACCCACACATGCAGATGTTGCCAGGGCCGGTCCTGGGCTCCCCAGTCTTGTCGTCGTCACACTCTTCTCTGGGTGACCTCACTCACTCTCCCGGCCTTTATTGCAGTCTCCCCACAGTGCCCGTGTCTACACCTCCAGCTTACAGCTCCCTGCTGGCTCTAGACATGTCCATAGGGCTTCACTCAATAACAACAATAGCCCTATGGGCGGGTTGCTACCATGGGTCCCAAGCGGTGCTAAGTGCCTTTCATGCATTATCGTATGTAATTCTCACCATGACACTATGAGGGTAAAGCAACACACTCACAGTCCTTAGCTGATAGGTGGCAGAGCCAGAATCTGTCCTCCAAGACACCTTGCACAGACCGGAGCCCTACGGGTCCCCCTGAGCCCCTCGCCCCGCCCCGTTTCTCCCCCACTATTGCCTGCTTCAGCTACGGGCCCCATTCTTGTTCGCCAGCTACTTTCCTCTTCTCTTCCTCTTGGCCAGGCTCCATATGTAAATTCTCCAATTCTCCCCTTGGAGTGGAGTCCCCATGCCCATTCCTCAACCCACGGCAGCGTGGCTGGAAAGCAAGTAGCCGCCCAAGGCTGAAAGACTTGTGCCTTCCTTGACACCCCTTTCCCCATCTAATCCATCATTGAGTAGAGCTGACTCTACCCCCCTCCGCCAATACCTCCCCAATTTGTCCATTCCTTCTCATCACCCCCTCTGGACAACTCTGCTCTGGCCACTGTCAGTTCTCAGAAGTGACACAAAAACAGCCCCCAGTGGTCTCCTGGACTCTGATCTTGCTTCCTGCCACTTCCCAAAGCCCAAGTGATGTCCCCCAAATGCTACCTCCTCCCTTCTAGGCCTCCCCCTAACGGGTGTGTGTACCTGTGTGTGCACAGTGTGTACATTTTCATCATGGCCCTCAAGGACCTGCTTGCCCACTGCGATCTCATCTCTCACCCCCTCCCTTTTCCTAGCTCTGCTCTGGGCACGAACTTCCTCCAGGCTCCAGCTGGGGACACACGCTGTGGGCCTTCACCCTCGTTCCTACCCCGCCGGAAACTCTCCCCCTGGCTCAACACCCCCATCAGAATCTACTCAATTCCTACTAATTCCCCACTCTGGATGCCGTCAAAACCATTTGAGGGAGGGGCACCTGGGTGGCTCAGTCGGGTAAGCGTCCAACTCTTGATTTCGGCTCAGGTCATGACCTCCTGGTTTGTGGGTTTGAGCCCTATGTCGGACTCTGTGCTGACAGTGTGGAGCCTGCTTGGGATTCTCTCTCTCCCTCTCCCTCTGCACCTCCCCTGCACACACACACACACACACACACACATACACACACATAATCTCTCTCTCTCTCTCTCAAAATAAATAAATAAACATTAAAAAAATCCTGATGTCCCGAACATAGCCGCAGAATCTCTGGGGGTGAGCCCAGTCATCAGGATTTTAAATCAATCAACTTAAGAAAAACCAAGGTTGCACACCTGGTTTAGGTCCTAACAACTCTTACTTTACAATACTTTACCCCACCCCTACAGACCCTCCCCAAGCTCCTGTAACTTTCCTGCCCAACATGCATGCCCATCTTGCTGTGTTGTGCTTAATGCCTGTCCGCTCTCCTGGTATGCAAGCCCAGCCTTCGGAGGTGGGGCCACACACGTCTGCCCTCCTCCGCATCTTCAAGGCCTGACCCAAGGAAGAAACTCAGTCAAGATCTGCGTCATGAGTGTTGAAGGTCATTTCCAGGATGATAGGAGGCTCTCATGCTTTGAATCTTTTTTCCTAAGCAAAATC
This sequence comes from Panthera uncia, assembly GCF_023721935.1. Classification (NCBI taxonomy): domain Eukaryota; kingdom Metazoa; phylum Chordata; class Mammalia; order Carnivora; family Felidae; genus Panthera; species Panthera uncia. Next base: position 29,729,051 of record NC_064818.1, on the reverse strand, counting down.
AATTGGTGTCCACCTCCCACCCCCAAAGTAACAAAAACCACCCTTTTGCTTTCTCCACAGTGGCCTGCAATTCTACCAATAATGATTCATTCCTTTGGCTTAAAACTTCTTGTCTCAGTAAAATGCAAGCACAGCCCGAAAATACAACACTTTAACAGAGTTAGCCATTATACTTTGCCCTGAATGATTTCATCGGCTCTTAACAGACGGGAGAGCAGAAGAAAATACCATTTACTGAGTGTATCCTATAAACCAGACATTATCCACGGGCTAGCTCATGAATGGAGTTGAACGAGCTAGTTCTGGAAGCACTGGAAACTCAGAGAGGTTCAGGAATCAGCCCAAGGTAACAGAGCTGGTAAACGGATGCACCAGATTTAAACTGACAGGAAGAGAAGGAAGGGACACCGAGAACACAGGCCTGGGCTTCAGAGGACCTATCGCCTCCTCCACTTGACCTGGGACCCCACTGGGTGCTGAGACTGGCCCCGGGGGGAAGGAGTGGTATTGGCAATGGCATCCTTCCAGGTACTCATCCTCTCTTCTTCTTCGTCTTTTTTAAAAAAAACTTATCATTTTTTTTTTTTTGAGAAAGAAAGAGAGAGGGAGGGGCAGGAAGAGAGGGGGAGAGAGGATCCCAAGTGACTGTCATCACGAACCCGATGTGGGGCTTGCACTCACGAACCGTGAGATCATGACCTGAGCTGACACCAAGAGTCGGACGCTTAACCCACTGAGCCACCCAGGCGCCCCGGTCATTTCATGCACCCCCTTCTATTTCATGTCCAAGCGGCTGGCAAACCCTGTTGACTTTTGGGTACTCTGACCACGTCTCTACACCCCCTCTGCACTTTGCCTGCTTCCGCCCTAGCAGCCCCTCCCCCCAGGGTCAGATCACCTCTGCCTCGGCTCAAAACCCTTCAGAACTCCCACTGCGAGCTCTTAGCTCCCACCAGCCTCACTTCTCAAGCCCCACTTACAGTCCAAGCCCCTCCCAGGGTCCCAACCCCCTGGCCCACTGCTGTTCCTCCAACACCCTGCTCCTGCCGTCCCCCTGCCCGGAGCACCAGCCCGCAGACATGCGCGTGCCCGCTCCCTGCCTCCCCCTCAGTGGGACCTCCAGACCAGCACTGTTCACCACCCCCCTCACCTCCCCATTCCTGGAACACTCTATCTCTCTCCTGGCTTTATTTGTCCCCTAGCACTTATCAGCATCTGAGAACCACACACCCTTCACTTCTGTGCGTTTGCCATTTCTCTTCCCCAGAATGCACCTGCTCGAGGGCAGGGATTCCCGGATTCTGTCTTGGTCTCGGTGGTATAGCAGCCTCAGCGTCGAGAACGCCTGGCATATGGTAAGTGTTCAATGAAAGTTTGTCGAGTGAAGGGAGGATTGTGAGTGATCAACTTGAGAAATAAGGCGATGTTCTACCTCGGGGGATACTACAGATCTCTGAAGATGTTTTGGCTCACATTCCAGAGGGTGATGTTCAGGCTTTAGTATGCATTGCTTTGGGGTCTGGTGGCTCTAATCCAAGATAAATTAAAAACCCTATCAGTGATCCAGTTCTACCCCCAGGGAATAGTCTAAGGACTTACCGTGTACATTGACATGTAGACGCTTAATAAATATTTGTTAAACGAATGAATGAAAATATAAGATTTGATTGGAGCCGAAGACTAACAGAGACGCCCGTGATGCAAAGGGCCACATTTTGTTCTGTTATGCACAAAGTTCAGACCTTCACCAAGTAGAGGCATAGGATGTACTTCCTTTGGTTACACGAACATTACGATGGGGCAATGTAGTATAGCAGAAAGTATGTGGCTTAGGGTTGAGGGACCTCAGGGAACCCCAGCTCCCTTCTCGGAGGCTGTGGGATCTCTGGTTACTCAGTGCCTTCCAGCCTCACCGGGTGATATGGACCTAACAGGTAGTTTTATTTTTATTTTTTTAATGTTTTTTCCCCCTCTGATGGGAGTTTTTAATTTTTTTATGGTTTTATACTTATATTTATTTATTCATTTAATATAATTTATTGTCAAATTCGTTCCCATACAACATCCAGTGCTCATCCCAACAGGGGCCCTCCTCAGTGCCCATCACCCACTTTCCCCTCTCCCCCAGCCCCCATCAACCTCCAGTTTGTTCTGTGTATTTAAGTGTCTCTTATGGTTTGCCTCCCTCCCTCTCTGTAACTATTTTTTTCCCTTTCCCTTCTCCCATGGTCTTCTGTTAGGTTTCTCAAGATCCATATATGAGTGAAAACATATGACATCTGTCCTCTGACTGACTTATTTCACTCAGCATAATTCCCTCCAGTTCCATCCACATTGCTGCAAATGGCCAGATTTCATTCTTTCTCATTGCCAAGTAGTATTCCATTGTATATATAAACCACATCTTCTTTATCCATTCATCAGTTGATGGACATTTAGGCTCTTTCCATAGTTTGGCTATTGTTGAGAGTGATGCTATAAACATTGGGGTACAAGTGCCCCCATGCATCAGCACTCCTGTATCCCTTGGGTAAATTCCTAGCAGTGCTACTGCTGGGTCATAGGGTAGGTCTATTTTTAATTTTTTGAGGAAACTCCACACTGTTTTCCAGAGCAGCTGAACCAGTTTGCATTCCCACCAATGGTGCAAGAGGGTTCCCGTTTCTCCACATCCTCTCCAGCATCTATAGTCTCTTGATTTGTTCATTTTGGCCACTCTGACTGGCGTGAGGTGATATCTGAGTGTGGTTTTGATTTCTATTTCCCTGATGAGGAGCGACGTTGAGCATCTTTTCATGTGCCTGTTGGCCATCTGGATGTCTTCTTTGAGAAGTGTCTATTCATGTCTTCTGCCCATTTCTTCACGAGATTATTTGTTTTTTGGGTGTGGAGTTTGGTGAGCTCTTTATAGATTTTGGATACTAGCCCTTTGTCTGATATGTCATTTGCAAATATCTTTTCCCATTCCGTTGGTTGCCTTTTAGTTTTGTTGATTGTTTCCTTGGCAGTGCAGAAGCTTTTTATCTTCATGAGGGCCCAATAGTTCATTTTTGCTTTTAATTCCCTTGCCTTTGGAGATGTGTCGAGTAAGAAACTGTTTCGGCTGAGATCAGAGAGATTTTTTCCTGCTTTCTCCTCTAGGGTTTTGATGGTTTCCCGTCTCACATTCAGGTCTTTCATCCATTTTGAGTTTATTTTTGTGAATGGTGTAGGAAGTGGTCTAATTTCATTCTTCTGCATGTTGCTGTCCAGTTCTCCCAGCACCATTTGTTAAAGAGACTGTCTTTTTTTCACTGGATACTCTTTCCTGCTTTGTCAAAGATGAGTTGGTCACACATTTGTGGGTCCAATTCTGGGTTTTCTACTCTATTCCATTGGTCTATGTGTCTGTTTTTGTGCCAGTACCATGCTGTCTTGATGATGACAGCTTTGTAGTAGAGGCTAAAGTCTGGGATTGTGATGCCTCCTGCTTTGGTCTTCCTCAAAATTACTTTGGCTATTCGGGGTCTTTTGTGGTTCCATACAAATTTTAGGATTGCTTGTTCTAGCTTTGAGAAGAATGCTGGTGCAATTTTGATTGGGATTGCATTGAATGTGTAGATAGCTTTGGGTAGTATTGACATTTTGACAATATTTATTCTTCCAATCCATGAGCACGGAATGTTTTTCCATTTCTTTGTGCCTTCTTCAATTTCCTCCATAAGCTTTCTATAGTTTTCAGCATACTGATCTTACACATCTTTGGTTAAGTTTATTCCTAGGTATGTTATGATTCTTGGTGTGATTGTAAAAGGGATCCGTTTCTTTACGGCTCTTTCTTTTGCTTCCTTATTGGTGTATAAAAATGCAGCTGATTTTTGTACAGTGATGTTGTATCCTGTGACTTTGCTGAATTCATGTATCAGTTCTAGCAGACTTTTGGTGGAGTCTGTCGGGTTTTCCATGTAGAGTACGATGTTGTCTGCGAAAGCGAAAGTTTGACTTCTTCTTTGCCAATTTTGATGCCTTTGATTTCTTTTTGTTGTCTGATTGTTGACCAGTACTATGTTAAACGACACTATGTTAAACGACAGCAATGAGAGTGGACATCCCTGTCGTGTTCCTGATCTCAGGGGGAAAGCTCTCAGTTTTTCCCCATCCTAACAGGTAGTTTTAAAGGTTCATTTGCCTCTCCCTCCCTGAGCCAGCAGATTTTTCCATCAGATTCCTGGGTCCCATTCCAAACCCGGTGAATCAGACCACAGCACGTGTATGTGGGGGGCTGGGGATGCAGCCAGGATCCTGTATTTTAAAGCATTCCCCAAGCCTTTAGGCTGCTGCTACAAGACTAGCCACAGTATCGCTCCTCTGAGTGGTCCCAAGACCAGCATCAGAATCAACTGGGGGCCCATTAGAAATGTCGAGTCTTGGGGCGCCTGGGTGGCTCAGTCGCTTAAATATCCGACTTTGGCTCAGGTCATGATCTTGCGGTTCATGGGTTTGGGGCCCAGACTGAGCTCTGTGCTGACAGCTCAGAGCCTGAACCTTGCTTTGGATTCTGTTCTGTGTCTCCCTCTCTCTCTCTGCCCCTTCCCTGCTCACAATGTCTCTCAAAAATAAACAAACATTAAACAGAAAGAAAGAAAGAAAGAAAGAAAGAAAGAAAGAAAGAAAGGCCAAGTCTCAGGCCCCACGTCGGACCTTGTCAACAAGATCCCGGGAGTGGCTGGCACTTTAAAAACACTGCCTTCTCACGCTGGACTGAACCAACTTTAGAGCCCTCCAGCCCTCTCTCTAACCTCCTAAAAGGTGCCCATGAAGAACTTTTGGCTCAGAGACAAGCCTTTCATTTCCCGATAAGGAACAGGCTTAAGATGCTGAGGTCTGCCTGAGGGACAGGAGCCCCAGTTATGAAGGTATCCGCTGGTGGACCAAGGTAAGCCTTTCATTGTGACGGATGGGGTACCAAGAGGGCAGAACAGGACTGAGCATCTAAGAGGGAGGAAGACATTGCCCCTGAGGGAGAAGGAGGAGGGGGAAAAGGGACCTGGGGATAGAAGCTGGGTCTAGCCCTGCCACACCCCCGTGGGTTTTCATACTGTGGCCGCAGGCAGCTCAGTTTCTCAGAGAGACAGTTTGGGGAGGTTTGCTTTACAGGGGGCTTCCCAAAAATTTAAACCTGGCACCCCGGGCAAAGTCAGAGACATTGTTGCTCGTGGCTGAAATGACCCCTTAAGGAGCTACTCGCACTGACTTATACATATTTTTATTCTTATATATTTTATTTTAAAATATTTTATATATTTATATATATTTTAAAAGCATCCTGGAAATTTTGAAGTATGGTGTCTGTTTTACTCTGACAGAAGAGAACAACAAGAAGAAAGCTAAACAGAAAGCTATTCAAATAGATACAGACCACCCACAGCAAAAATCTCGTTCTGCAATAAAAAAACATAATGTTAACAACCAACATGGGCAACTATTCCTCGTGTACCCATTGTGTACAAAAGAGGGCACAACTGGGACATGATGGGCTTCATGGAACCAACTGGAGATGGTTCTGATGCTGGGCCAACACTATTCATGGACACTGAGCCCTAGTTCCAATACACCAGGAAACCCAACGCTCAGTGAGGACCTCAGAGTAAAGAGCAGACCCCCTGTTACAAAATGAATAGCCCCCCTGCAGCCCCCAATCCTCCCGGTAGATTCTCTTCTGTGGGAACCTGGATTTTTACCTCCTGGGTTTGCCTAAAGCAAGACACACATTTTCGGGGCTGGTCTAGAAAAGCCACTGCATTGTGGGTTCTCTTCTTTCCATGTTGATCATCTGCCATTATGCCCTCTTCCCTCCCCCAAAGCCTGCAAAATGAATCTGAGCCGAGCAGGCAAGCTGAAACCCTGTTACCAACCCGCCCCCACCCCCCCCACCAGTACCCTGGAGCCAGCCACAGAGGGAAGCCGTCCTCTTTGTCCCTGGGTGGCAGGGACAGAGGGGAGGGTGGGGATCCGGGAGTGGGTGACCTGTCTCGCGTGTTCACATTACCTGCCAGGTACTCGATGACGGCCGCCATGTAGACGGGAGCCCCCACGCTGATCCGGTACTTGAACGTCCCTTTCTTCAGGTAACGCATCAGCCTCCCCACGGGGAAGATGACACCGGCCCTGGCTGAACGGGACAGCTTGGACATTTTCTTCTTCCCGCTCCGGCCCGACATCTTGCCTCAGTTTCCCTCTCAGCTTGCTGACACGGTGTTCTTCCGGCACTACCACGATGCTGAAAAGGAAAGAAGGCAGGGTGAGGAAGGATGGTCGGCAAACACCTTGGGGACAGTGATGTGACACTAGGGCACCGTGTGACACATCAAGTAGCCCTGGGGAGGTGGCTGAGACCTGGCTGCCGCTTCAGGCCACGAGATGGGCAGGGGGACTTCGCAGGGCATCGGCAGCCCCTCCCCAAACACCTCCCCACGCGTCAAGCCAGCCCAATCTTAACAGGAGAGGCCAAAGAAACTCACTAGAGAGAGGGGTCATGGTGCTGTAGTCTGCAGAATAATGGCCCCAAAGATGTCCACTTCTTCATCCCCAGGACCCTTGCATATATCACCTTATATGGCAAAAGAGACTTTGAAGATACGATTAAGTTGAGGGTCCTGACATGGGGCGATTATCCCAGAGTATTTGGGTGGGTCTGATGTAATCGCCAGGGTTCTTTTTTTTTTTTTTTTTTTAATTTTTTTTAATGTTTATTTTTGAGACAGAGAGAGAGGCAGAGTGCATGTGGGGGAGGGGCAGACAGAGGGTGACACAGAATCCGAAGCGGGCTCCAGGCTCGGAGCTGTCATCACAGAGCCTGACACGGGGCTCGAACTCAGGAACTGTGAGGTCATGACCTGAGCCGAAGTCGGACGCTTTACCGACTGAGCCACTCAGGTGCCCCACCGGGGTTCTTTTAAGAGGGGGCAGGACATCAGTGAGTAGTGACAGGTGCAACGAGAGAAGAAATGGATTCTCCCCTCGGGGCCTCCAGAAGGAGCCAGCCCTACCAACACCTCCACTTTAGCTCAGAGAACCCAATTTTCCCCTTCCGACCTCCAGAACTGTCAGGGCATCGATCCACATTGCTTCAACCCCTAAACTGGGGCTAATTTGTTATAGCAGCTGCAAGAGAATGAATACAGTTCCTCTTCGCTCTGATTTGCTTCTGCCTATTTGAATACATAGTGTTAGCTAATATGGCGATGCCTGTAATGGTTAGCTTTGACCCACAACTCAGAGCTGATGTGCATGTCTCAGATGGAAATGTTTTTCTAAATTCTCCAATAATGTAGCATTCTTTTTTTTTTAAGGTTCACTTATTTTTGAGAGAGAGAGAGAGAGAGACAGAGTGTGAGCTGGGGGAGGGAGAGAGAGAGACAGAGAGGGAGACATAGACTCCCAAGCAGGCTCCATCCAGGCTCTGAGCTGTCGGCACAGAGTCCGAGGGGCCTGAACCCATGAACTGCGAGATCATGACCCGAGCCGAAGTCGTAAGCTTAACTGACTGAGCCACCCTGGTGCCCCAATAGTATAGCATTCTTAAAAACAGAAGTATGTCAGAAGATGCAGGTTAGCAAATATGCTAACGCAGAGTAACCAAACCTAGCAAATTAAAAGCTATAATGCAGCCCAAGCTTCTGCCCCTTGAAATGAGGAGTCCAGGCCGATTAGGGGGAGAAACCCCAGGAATCAGCCAGAAGAGGGGATTTCAGTACAAGGCACCGAGAGATGTGTATATAATTCATCGTCATTTTAGGAAGCGATCTTTTGTGCGAAGATAAGATAATTACATACTTCCGAAAAGCTAATTCAGAGAATTATAATAGAGCTCAACCTGTTGGTTAAGGGAGTACTGTGACCAAAAAATGGAATATAATCCAGGATAAAGTAAAAGCAAATTACCAAGGACAAACAAGCACAACCAAAAGAAAAAAAAAAAAAGACGGAAACAGAAATTTCTAGGAAATGTATTAATGAATCAAAGCTCCCTGCTCCAAGGACAGTATCATTCTCCGTGGCCGTTTTGTTTGAGAATGGAAAGAAGAGTGTCAAAAATAAATTGGGATTAGATCTACCTGTTGAGACAGTCGTCTCGAATGCTGGCTAGATTTGTTTGCCAACAGCCAAGGTGACAATGACAAGGCCTAAGAAAGTGGGTAAAACCATAACGGAAGGAAGCATGTGGATGCATGAAAGATACAAAGCTGGGGTTTATTTACTCCGGATGGAAGAATGAACGGAACGGCGTTCAGTTTTCTAAAGTAGCTGATTACTCTGTTACGACTGAGGAGTTTTATGTAAACGCTACAGAACTGGCAACCAACCCCGTTCGCGACATCCTCCTCTCCTCGAGGTGAATGATGTGAACTTGAGGCATTTTATTACATACTTCACATAGATTGTTTTTTACATGCTCATACGTACTCACTATATTCCTATTTTATGAGTCGTTTTGCCACCAAGAGATGTCGGTATTCATCAAAGTTAAGCACAAGCAAAGAGGAGCAAATAGCCTTAGCATATTATCTCTTTCCCAGCGAGACACAGGGATCAGACAGTATCGCTGTTTCTAGAACTTCCACATTGTCTGTACTTCTGCTGTCCTAGGCTGCTAACGGTCACGAATCCGCTCAGATGTCCTCTCTGGGGGGAAGCAAGCGACTGCAATCCTAGGGTCACAGCCATCAATTTATGTTAAGGAAACTGAAGTCAGGCATCCATCAATGTCCGGAGTAGCTGCTGTCGGTTATCCCTGTTCCGGGACTCAGGGGACTCATAAGGCAATGTGAACCCGTCCTGTCCTCAGAGAGAGGGCCACGGCAGGTCTGCCAGCTGCTGGTGGTGGTGTTCAAAACGGAGGTGACTCCTGGTAGGGTGGAAACCTTCCAGGATTGGGTGCAAGATGCCCCCGGTGAGGTCCCATGTCTACATAACTGGCTACGCGATAGGTGTGGGCCTATCTGTAAAACACGGAGGTGACTCACTGATCCTGAAGGTCATTCCAACATTCGAGAAACGCACTTTCAAACAGTTCTGGAAAAGAAGCTTTAGTGCCTTTAGGAAATGAATTCTGAAGAGTCGAGAGCCTGTACAGGTTCATAAAGATGCATTAGTATTGGTGAGTCTACTAAGCCAATTATGTGCTTTTTTGCCGTTGCTGGTAAGTTGGGGGAGAGGGAGGATCAGGAGGACCGGTTGCCAAGGAAACCACCTGAAAAGTCCATCACGGGATGGACTTGCCCTGTGGATACCGTGCGTGCTACACGGTCATCATCTCTCATAGCAGCAGAGAGAGGGACGCATAGAGCCCAGACACCACAAGGGCGGGACCCGCTCATCCCTCGCCGCCGCCCTATTCTTCTCAAACAAAAGTAGCCAGAGGATGACTAGGTAGGCAGGAAAGAGCCACTTAGGGACGCCCCCAATGTCAGCCAAGAGGAGTCACAAGTTCCCCTAAAAACGGGGCATCAGCAGCAGTACAAGGAAAACAGGTGACTTCAGCGCCCTGGCACTCAGGAAGAAAAAACAGCCAAGGAAGGAAAACCGGGGCTAGGTCAAATGGAGAAGCATGCCAGCGGCACAGCGGCAAGTGGAGGGATCACCCTACGTTCAACATTTTGTAACCAGACCACTTTCCTCCAGGTTAGGGCCTTAGATCTGGGGATGTGGCTCCGTCTGATGTCTCGGCGCGAGACTGTGTATGTGGAGAAACTCTGTGCCTGGGGGAACCTGTCTTTGCAGACACTGTGCTGGCCTTAAGCAGCTGGGCGTCTAACTCCTGGGCTTCCCGGCACTGGGAGGCTCCCGGACATTGTAAGAATCAGACCACATCGGGAATCCCTTAAGATTCCGGGAGGAGGTTGATGGCGCTGACCTGTCACACTTATGGGGCCCCACAGGTGGAAGGAAGGGTTTGGTGCCCTCCGACCCCTCCAGAGAAGACCCCGCTTTTGCAGACCACCCCTGCCCCCAGCCTGTGCTGGACTCTGCCCAGAGCGGTGAGATAGTCTAACCCCCGGCTTCCTTCGTTCCCAGGCCACCCTTTCCCCTGACTCCATCCAGTCTTGGGAAGTCAGGAGTGAACAACTCGAACGGGTTTTTATCCACCTCCTGCGACTCTCTCAATCTCTGTGTAGGGCCACTCAGCTAAAGAGAAAAGAACTATTGGAATGTGAAATTTGTTTCCATCAGACTAATACTTAAATGTTTACATTTATTTACCTTCTGCTCTAAAACAATGTTTTCTCTAATTAGGCACAGCTAAGGACTACAGTACATTATGTTTGTTTACAAGTTTGAAGAACAGAATATGGCTGAAGCTTTTCCAGTGGTTACAGACACCGTGTGGGCGCCCCTGGAGGATGTGCATGGCCAAGTTCAGCTGGCCCCACCCGCCAGGCCAATCCTGGGGTATTGTGGGGGTGCTTAAGAGGAATTTGGGGGGTGCCTGGGTGGTTCAGTCGGTTGAGCGTCTGGCTTCAGCTCAGGTCATGATCTCAAGGTTCATGGGTTTGAACCTCACGTCGGGCTCTGTGCTGACAGCTCAGAGTCTGAAGCCTGTTTCAGATTCTGTGTCTCCCTCTCTCTCTGCTCCTCCCCTGCTCATGCTCTGTCTCTCTGTCTCTCTGTCTCTCTCTCTAAAATAAATAAACAGTAATAATAATAATAATAAAGAGGAATTGGGAAACAGACAAGATATAACCTAGATCTGCAATATATATCTGTCTTTTCATATCGGAGAAACCAAGAATAACCAAGGTATAAAGTCTCGTAATTATTTGCAAAGTAAATGGGAGAGTTTTCGGCACGTTAACAACAGGGGCTCAGGGAAGGAGGAGGGAGGAATACAGTAGCTCCTGCTCATTGTCCTATTGGCTCAGGTCACAGTTTGTGGGTTCGAGATCCACGTTGGGCTCTCAGCTGAGCACGGAGCCTGCTGGAGATTCTCTGCCTCCCCAACCCTCAAAAATAAATAAATAAACATTAAACCCCGCCCCCCAAACACTGGTTTTGTGTACGCTGGGAAGAGGGCACGTTCGGACTGTTTTGTTAGGGTTATTTATTTTGTGTTAGGGTTATAGTTATGGGGTTTTAAGCCCATAAGGACACCGATGAGCTACATTTTACAGATATCACAGGGTAAACATTAAATTGCAGCACTGACTCAGACACGGACGATAAACTCATGCCAGGCTATTCAAATAACTACTGTATATCAGTGATTTTATGATCTTTTTTTTTTTTTTTTTGGACATTTTACTACCTCTAGAAATCAGTATGCATCTTCCAACCTGCGATATCATCGATTCGATGAAAGACAGTATTTATGAAGCATTTATTACTGAATAAGAAACTACATTAGATGTGGAATATACGTGACCCTTGTCCTCAAATATTTTCCGATGAAGTTGCAAGACAGATCATGATAAAATTTCAAATAGATGCCAGAGACATGGTTCCCAGACTGCACCAAGGTACTTGGGACAAGCCAGCAAATGTTTAAGCTTCCAAGGGGAATAAAGTGATACTCAACCTCTGTTGGACCTTACAACTACCAGCTCAAAGTGTTCCTACCAGTGGTTCGCAGTAGATTGTACTATCTTCTTCTTCTTCTTTTTTTTTTTATGATGCCATATCTTACAAAGCTGAGTTTTTGGTGGCTGCTGTGATTAAAGCAAGTGCCAGGGAAAAATCGATGTGGAACAGAAAATGAGAGTGGCAGTGTCTGACCTGATTCTAAGGTTTGAGAAGTTGTGCAGTGCCCAACAGGTGCACACGTCCTATTTGTAATTCATTGTGGCTATTTAAGAATGGGATACAAATATCCTTTTTTCTTCTTATTCATTGTCAATATTTTTTCAAATAGCTCCTAGCTGTTAAGACATAAATACTTATTGTTTGGACCTAACCAGGTAATAAATGGAACTGATGGGTATTCCTTCTGGCCTAGGCGCCCTGAGAAAAAAATGTCTGAGACATTAAATTCTCTGTGAACTGAGAAAGTTTGGGAACTTCTCTGTTAGGGCCTATCACCAACAAGCCGAAACACGATTATGACTTGCGCAAGGTCACCCTGAAGCAAGGAAAACAAAAAAAGTTAAAGAAGTTATTTAAAATTTTGAGTTTGGCGGGGGGGCCTGGCTGGCTCAATCGGTAGAACATGTGACTCTTGATCTAGGGGTTCTAAGTTTGAGCTCCACATTGGGTGTGGAGATTACTTAAGAATAAAATCTAGGAGCACCTGGGTGGCTCAGTCGGTTAAGTGTCCAACTCTTGATTTCTGTTCAGGCCACGATCTCACATTTTGTGGGTTTGAGCCCCACGTTGGGCCCCACACTGACAGTGCAGTATGGAACCTGCTTGGGATCTCTCTCCCTCTTTCTCTTTGCCCCTTCCCCGCTTGCTGTCTCTCTGTCTCAAAAATAAATAAACATTAAAAAATAAAATCTTGGGGCACCTGGGTGGCCCCGAAGTCGGTTAAACAGCCAACTTCGGCTCAACTCATGATCTCGTGGTTCATGGGTTCAAGGCTGGAGTTGGTCTCTGTACTGACAGCTCAGAGCCTGGAGCCTGCTTTGGATTCAGTGTCTCTCTCTGTCTCTCCCTGGCTCGTGCTCTCTGTCTCTCTCTCAAAATAAATAAATCTAAAGAAAATGAAATCTAAAATAAAGAGTTGAGTTTATTTCGCCTTTAAATCTAAGTAATGCTTGCACATAGTATTATAAAGCAAAAAGTAAAGAAATGCATAAAATGCAGAGCAACAGTCTCTCCCCAACTCTACCCCCAATCTCGCTTCCAGAGGCCATTCCATGCAACAGTTTAAAACAATCTTTTAACTTTATTTTTGAGAGAGAGAGAGAGAGACAGTGTGAGTGGGGGAGGGACAGAGAGAGAGGGAGACACAGAATCCAAAGCAGGCTCCAGGATCTGAGCTGTCAGCACAGAGCCCGACGTGGGGCTCGAACTTCCGAACCTTGAGACTGTGACCTGAAGCAAAGTCGGACTCTTAACCGACGGAGCCACCCAGGCGCCCCATCATGCAACAGTTTTTAATTTCACTTCTGGTGGTCACCTCCAAAGCTCAAGTGTTTATAGTTCTACGTCACAATTTACTTCCACTTTTAGACAGTCTCTGTCAGTGCCTCAGAAGGATGAGAACTTGAGTCCCCATTCTCTTCTCTTTTCCAGCCATTGACTGCATACTTCCGTTTTTATTTCCTCTGCTGATGACCTTGGGAACTTTAAAGAACACACTGCAGTCTCTGACTCCCCCAACCCTAGATGTTCCCTCTTGGGTCACGGTTATGTTGGACGAGGATGTGCGCCCTGACCTTTCCCTGGCCCCTCTGCTCCCTACCTCACCTCCCCATTTCTACCTCTGTCCTCCACGCTGCCACTGCCTCCACTCATCACCTTTCTGTTTGGTCCTGTAATCACAGTGAAGTCTTCCTTCTGTCTCTAGGCCGATTTCGAAAACGAAATGCTCTTAAGCAGCATTTATATGATTGCGACTTTGTGAATACTGTTCCCTGCAGAATCGCATGCGTGCTAGCCTCACGCTTCCTTTCCTGGGGTCCAGCACCTGCCTCGACAAGTGGATTCTCTTTGTTCTGCAAATGGGTTGTTCAAAATCATTCCAACATTTCACTTGGCTTCACATTTAGAGCACGTCTTTCTTTTACAGCTTCCTCCCACCCCCAAGTTCCTAATCACTGTCGATTCTCGTTAAGTGCAGTCGCTGTGTTCTACAAAGCAGCCGGGAACACTGGATTAGTGAAGAGTGGAGCACTGATCCTAGGGGAAACAGGGTTAGGTGGCCGCGAGCCTCCGGTCACAACTTTTTCATCAACGAATCAACACATCCCCTTGTTTTATGTGCGTTTCTGTTTAAAGACGCCTTATATAATACGTATTGTTGATTCACCAACACTGCGCTCACGGGAAATCGCGCCGTGACTTAAGCCTGCACGAACCTCATTGGACACATATATTTTCTCCAGAAGGCACATTCCTTCACAGCCTTCTTGTGCTCAGGAACACTAGACAGCGCTTCAGGACGATGCTTGGGGGCCACTTTAAACAGTGGAATCGCCAATGGGAAGCACAAAAATGTGAAAACATGGCACTAGAGAGACCATGGGAAGGGCACTAATTTCCAGCGTGACAGATGAAAGAGGAAACCAGGCCTTGTTAGAACTCAGCAGGGAAAGTGACCGATGGATGGGTGGCTCAAATGTTTTGCCGCCCCGTGCATGTCCTTGAGAGACTGAAATGCATTGATTTGGGGGTTCCAAATAAATTTTAGCAGGCAGGCAAATTCGCTGATATGGAACCCGTGAATAACGATGATCTATCAGTCGTACTTTCCTTCGTTCTTGTTGACAAAAGGGAAGTGTGGCTTTGCCACAGCCTAAAAATCACCAAGCTTCTTGGTCATTGGTCTTCGCAGGGGCCACTTTCTTCCCAGAGACTTTTATCCTGAAGCCCTTTGACTTCATGCTCCAGTTTGGAATGGTTATTTTACCCAGAGGTCATCCTGGGAATGTCTTCCCTCATGCCTCATCCATGATCCAATCATCCCTCATCCAATGACCTCCTCTTTCTCGACTTTCTCCCTTATATTCTTGGTGTCAGCCTCCTGTAGCTCTTCAGGGACAGTACAGAGAAGTAAACTTTGTTTTCTTACGTAAATGAAACTGTCTTTACTGAATGATCTCTGGATTATCCTTGGGTGGGGTATAGTTTTTAGCATCCACATCATTTTGCTTCAATATTTTAAAGCCATTGATCCACTGGTGTTTTCATCCAGTGTTACAGGTAAATTTGGTGCCCCCCAACTCCCAAGACTTTAGATTTTCTCTTTATGTTCTAATACTCCACAAAGATGTGTCTAGGTGTGAGTCCCCCCCGACCCCATTCACCCTGCTCTGCATTTGGCAATAAGCCTGTTCACTCAATCAGAAGACTTATCTCTTTAATAACTTCAGGAACTTTCTATTACGGATTTGATTATTTCCCCCCATCTCTTTATTTCTCCCACGTGCCCCTTCTCTTACAGGGATGCTTGTGAACCAGGGGTTGGATCTCCTGGGTTGCTCCTCTCTCTTACCCCTTCCCTTCCATTTTTTTCCCCAGTCCTCTTAACATCTAATGTCGGCAATCATATTATTAATGTCCAACACCTCTTTCTTGTCTCTGATTATTCCTTTTTCATATCATCCTGTTCCTGTATGAAGGCACCATGTCTTCGAGTTTCTCTGAAATTACTTAGGGTGTGTTTATGTTATCATCTGTTCTTTCGATTATCTCACCCAGCTCATCATCCTATGTGTTCATTATCATCTTTCTCTTTCATGATGGCTTTTCTTAAATGTCTGGTGACCTTTGGTCAGGCCTTGATACTTAAGAATGATAGACAATGCTAATGATGATAGGCAGATGGAAAAGCTTTCCTCAGCTCTCTTTTGGTAGGCATGGTTCCTGCTTGGGACCTCTGGATGTGTGCATAGCACATGTCAGTCAACACCTCACCTGAGCGTGTCCAGTCAGGGACTGAGAGCCCCTGAAGGCCAGAATGAGAAATTCTAGAAATCCTAGAAATCCTAGAAATTCTAGACCAGCCCTGAGTTGTTCAATTTCTTCAGAGGGGAAGCCTCAGACTGTTAGCTGGGGGAGAAATGGAAGATCACCGGAAGCTCAACTGGGAGAAGGGGAGGGAGAGAGGCCAATCCACTTGGCTTTTCCAGAAACAGACCCACAACGACTCCTCACTTCTCACCCTGCCCACCTTCAGTGGAGCTCCTTCTTGCATTTACCCTTATATTATTTTTTATTCGAGAGAGAGAGAGAGAGAGAGAGAAAGCAAGTGGGGGAGGAGGGGCAGAGGGAGAGAGAGAATCTCAAGCAGACTCCATGCTCAGCGTGGTGTGGGGTGCAATCCCACAACTCTGAGATCATGACCTGAGTTGAAATCAAGAGTCAGACCCTCAATTGTCTGAGCCACCCAGGTGCCCCTTGCATTTTACTCTTCTTACTTGTGGCTTCCCCTGTGACATTGTCTGCATAGTCCCAGGTACTTCCAGTCTTCCAGAAATCTGTTGAAATCTCCCACTTGCTAATGAGCAACACCACCCCCTTGCCCTTTTGTTGTTAAGTGTTTATTTTCTTTGCAATTCTTTACCAGTATTTCTGTGGGCTCCAAGAGAAGGAAGCCCATATACTCCATCCCTCATGTGGAACTGGAAACAGAAAGTGTCATTTTAATTTAACATCTTCACAAACATCATTTGGGAATTAGCCTCGAAATGAGTATTCTGGTAAGGAGAAAAAGTTCAACTGTGTTATAATTGAGTAATAATGTCATATTGAAAAATTTAGATCACTTTCATCACCAGGTGAGTCATTGGTCTTGAGATAATTGAAGAATATAAAATTTCATATCAAGAGATTATATAAGACCCATTAATATAACAGGATCAAATTCAGTGAGTCTGTATTTGCCCGATTGTAGCATATGGGATTCCTATAAATAATATTTATAATTATACTGTAATCCCAGAAGGGAGGAGAGGAAAGAAAAGAAAAATGCCAAGCATCTGCCCTTATTGAATGAATTGCTTTTGGTGGGAAACAGCAAACTGTACTCAACACACTGACTGCCTCTGTAAAGGAAAAAATGGTCTGGTTTCTTCAGACCACTATTTTCTTTTAATTTAAATAAGTCCTTTCTTAAGCATAAAGAGCTGATAAAGAACATTTTTTTTTTTTATGCCTCAAGCAACTTCTGGAAATTTTTATTATATGTCAACTGATGGGGACTATGACAAACCCTAGCCAATCAGCAAGAAGGTCCACTGGAAGCCGCCAGCAGTCTTGATTTAAGTGACCATTTTCCTGCCATCCAGCTTCTGCAAATGCTCACAGGGTGGGCTTGGGTCTCACGCCTGCCTGCGTGCTCCTGGTGGGTGGCGAAATCAGAGGCAGATCCGGGCGCCAGCTGCCTCTTCTTTAGTGAGGAGGGACCCCCAGGGGCCGGTGGCAGGGGAGAGGGGAGCCCGAGCCCCGAAAATCAACAAGACTTGGGGTCTCGCTCTTTTTGTTTATGACTCTATCCCTGCACTAGCACAAGCCTTGGCTCCTAGAAGATTCTCCATAAGTTTCTGCAGAATACATGAATGAAAGAGCGAATTCCCGCGAAAAAGTATACAAATCAAAAGGCTTTCATATATACGTTACTTTAAAACTGGAAATAAGAGGTCTTGTAGCTTTTTAATGATGGAAATGAATTTTTTTTTAACTTCAAATACGGTTTTAAAATTGCTGAAATGTATTCTTTTTTAGGCCCCATGACATTTCTCTAATCTGTAGTATCGTGTGTCAGAATATCTCATATTGTAAATAATTATGAAAAATAAAGTAGACACCACAATGAAGCATCTTCACTCTGTCGGTTCCAAACCATCCTTTGGGAGAATGAAATGAGATGGAATAAAACTGGGCAGGACCTAAGGGAATTCAATACCAATGTATTAATTATGTGTAGAAATATATTTTTAAAGGGCATTAAAAAAACCTCTTAGCCTCCCACCTAATAGAATTCTAATATATTTTGGTGTGTTACCCTAAGGACTGTATTAAAATAATAATAGTTTGTTAGTATTATTTTGTGGCTGTGAAAACCATTTTCGGTAATCCCAGCTAAATCACTTGCTCTATTACACTTGCATTTATGAAGTCCAAGGGCAAATATATTATCGCACAAGTTAATACTTTCCAAACCGTTTTCTTCCAAGGCCACCTTTAAGTGAATGAGCATAGTCAATAATTTTATCCTCATATATGTTAAAGCACATTAACAATTTATAATGTAAAGGGCTATAGCAAATGCAATTTCATCAAAATGACACACGGATCAAATTAACTAAATTAACCAACCATGAACGTTAGAACCAAGCGTTAGCCCAATTTATTTAAATTATACTATTGGGTTACAAATCATTCCTTTTTTAAAAAAAAGTCTTTCAAGCCATGTCCTGGAATAATCTAGGGGGAAGCTCAACCACCCGTGCGTTCTTTATAAGCCACAGTTGGAGCGGGTGTGCCCACATCCTCCTAGAAGGGATGGGGAGAGGAGGGCAGAGCAAGCGGGGGGGGGGGGGGGGGGGGGGAGATAGGGGAGGGATTTATTGTATAAGCTGTTACTGCAGTACTTGGTGACTTTTTTTTTAATTAAAAACTTTTTTTCTTTAATTTATTTTTGAGACAGAGAGAGGGAGAGAGAGAGACAGAGCACAAGCCAGGAAGGGGCAGAGAGAGAGAGAGAGAGAGACAGAATCTGAAGCAGGCTCCAGATTCTTGGACGTGGGACCATGAGATCCCTCGAACCCGCGGACCATGAGATCATGACCTGAGCCAGAGTCTGACACTTAACCGACTGAGCCACCCAGGCGCCCCAGTACTTGGTGACTTTTAACAGGTTCTGCTGCCTTTGTTGAACGTGAGCTCAAGTTTTTGTTTTTGTTTTTTAAAGACTCAAAGGGACCAAGTTGTTGATATATATTTGGTTTCTTCATTATTGGCCTTCTGCTATTCTCTAATATAATATAAATATATTTGGCCACCTATGGTACTAGTCGGATGAGAAATGAATATAAGCAAATGGATAAAAATCAGTTTTGTTCTTGTTGGATCTTAGTAATGCACCCCAGAAGAAAATGTCTTCCTGAATCTATTCAGTCATGGAGAACAAAATAAAAACCAAAACCCTTCGCTGCGTCCAGCTGGGTCTCTTTTGCTCTTGACCGCTGACAAACAGGACCAGTGGGCAGGCTATCCTGTCTCCATAAAATCCCATAGTTTCAAATTAGTCGTGAGGGTGACTGTTAGAGACAGTAGTCCCCTGAGCAGGGAACTGACTTTGTCTAAGCCAAGAGCTTCTCAGGTGAGGGGTGAGGGGACGCGGGAGTTCCCTCTGGGGCTGGGAGTGAGCAAACCAGTACAGACAGCAGGTAGGCTGTGGTCCCTGGTGCCACCTCATCTGCCAGAAGCTCCCGGAGACACCCACTGCTGGGCACATAGGTGGGGCCGGTTGTGGGCTCTTGGGGCAGAGGTAGCTGCCCCGGAACCCCTCTTCCTCCATCCCTCCCCTGCCCGTTTCTCCCTCCCCTGTTTTCCTCACTGTCCGTCCTAAGGTGGTGGCTGCAATGTGGCCACAAGTGGCAGGGGCCGGGGGCTCCAGGTGTAGTGCAGTGTCCTCCCCAGACAGAAGGTATGGCGGACCCCAGCAGGTGTGTGTGTCGGGGGGCAGGGGTTCCAGTGTTGGACTGACCACCTGTGGCCCGTAGCCAAACCCGCTGATTTTTTAACAACCTCCCACCCCCCAACTCCGCCAACTTGGCTCGAAACAAACAAAAAAGAACAACCTTTCAGGAGATCCAATAGTTAGAGCAGATGGAGGGAAGGGCAGCTGTCCTGGCTGGAGTGGGGAGGTGCCTGAGAACCTTCATGGCTGGGTCCCCACATTTTCTGGTTTGGGGCTCTGAGAAACGACAGCCATTACACCTGCTAACTTGTGAGGTCCCTTCCAACAGAAAGAGGCTTCTGTTCTACGAAGATGCTCAAAATGTCACTCTGTCTGACCCCCCCTCTATGAAATCTACAGACCTGGAAAAACCCGGTAGAATTAAGTCACATCCAGGTGATCTTTCCTTTGAAGTGACTATTTCATCACCCACGATAACCACAGAATAGAACAACCGGGCCTGAAAATTCTACCTTGGTTTTTTCCCAAGACTGCCTCTTCTCCACTCCGAGGCAATAACCTATAGAGTTTCCTGAAGCGCGACTCCAGTGTTGGACAGCGCTGTGCTGAAATTCACGAAGATCCGTCAATTTGCAAATCTAGTACTCTGATGGGGGACCCGGTGAACTATCATCGGACCTAAAAGTTTATGTTGTAAATTATAAAAGCTATTGGAACTTACTTTTTCATATTCTACCACCACTGTTTAATTTTAACGGCTTTATTGAGCAGTGAAGGGAGCACAGAGTACAAGTTGCATAATATATGTCATTATTAGTGCCAGGCCTAGTAAACACAGGGCCCGGGTTTTCCAGGATCGGTTTGATTTTACTTTGTGATATTTTTGGCCTGTTGTTATGGAAACGCCCCGTATTTAGGCATCCAAACTATATCATCAGGACTGCCTCTTATATCCAGAAACAACCCCCAAATCTCTGATCAGATTGTGTGTTGCGATTTAGGGTTAAACAATATGGTCGCGGCCACAAATTCTGGAGTCCCGGGATCAGCTGAAGTAAACGTGCCCGGACCGAGGCTGGTGGTCCGGTGCATATTTCCACACACACTTCTGTCAAAGCATGAGAATTCCGACTTGAATTACTTACTCCATTCCACGTCCAAATTGGCAACGCCAGTCAAATAAATCGGGCCAAGGATGATGGATGGTGAGATGGATAAATGAACATTAAGGGCTTCAGAGAAACCACCAAATTCATCTTATTTAATACGTGGCGACAAGACAGTTTAAAGTATAGGGTGATGTGGCTCCATCGGATCATCTTTATCTTTCACCTGACATAGGCAGGTAACACAGTGATGCAAATAACAAGTTTTAGAATAAGAATCTGCATAATGAGAAGCAACCCCCTTGCTCTCCCGTCACGGAGGTAAGGATGTGGGGCTGTGGCGCGAGGCTGCCTGGGCTGGGGTCCCAAGTCTACCTCCGCCCAGGTGTGGGCACGTCCTCAACCTCTCTTTTCTTTTCTGTAATTTGGGTATAACGATGGTATCTACCTAAAGTGCTGTTGTAAGAATGAAATGAGTTAATGCACATAAAATGTCTGGAACAGTGCCTGGCAGGCAGGAAGGCATTCAATAAACATTAGCAATTGTGACTTATTTCCATGGAAGCAACAGTTTTAGAGAACGATTTTCCTGGGACGCAGGCTGGCACTTCCCCTCTGTTTCAAAAGCAACTATTGCAACACTATAGCGTTTGATGTCCTGTGTCTACCAGGAGGCTTGAACTCAGCAACATCTATTTCCCTCACTGATCTTAAGGGCGGTAATGAAATGTCAGCTCTGGGGAAGCTCCCAGAGCTACCTAATCTACTGAGAACCTTGTGACAGTGACCTTTTATTTTTCCCAAGGCGGGGCACTTTGGGGCCCCTCCTAGTCTTATCCCATATCCCCCCAAAATCCCCTCTGCCAGGGAATTCACAATCATCATGAGGTTAGAATCATAGGATTTCACAAAATCATGATCTAAGACTGAAAGGGACTTGAGCCATCAACTATTTTTAGGGCCCCCTCCTAATTTCAGCCACCGTAAAAGGTGTGGCATGGGAGGAGCTCATGAAACAGCTTGTCCATTACCCCACGGTCTGTGTGAAACCAGACCTAGGACCAACCAGCCCCCTAACCCCCACTTCTGGAACCCTGGTCTGGGGCTGTTTTTCCTACATTGTTACCCTTTGCATAGTGTTATGTACACATTTGACCTTAAATGAGTGTTTGAAGGAAACTAGCCTTAAGTATTTGTTTCAGAAGTATTTTGAGGGTGCCTTTTGTGATTTTTCTGGTGGTGGTGGGGAACGAAGTAGCCTCTCAAACACTTATCTTTCCCTCCAACTTAATTCCCAAAATATATCCCAGTGTGCATCCAGGAGAAAACAAACCCTCCATCCTGAAGTTTTCACTACCTTTTTATTTTTTTATTTTTTTATTTTTTAACATTTTTATTTATTTTTGAGACAGAGAGAGACAGAGCATGAACGGGGGGAGGGCCAGAGAGAGAGGGAGACACAGAATCGGAAGCAGGCTCCAGGCTCTGAGCTGTCAGCACAGAGCCTGATGCGGGGCTCGAACTCACGGACCGTGAGATCGTGACCCGAGCGAAGTTGGACGCTCAACCGACTGAGCCACCCAGGCGCCCCTTCACTACCTTTTTAAAATACTACCCGCCAGGGCGCCTGGGTGGCTCAGTCAGTTGAGTGTCAGATTTCAGCTCAGGTCATGATCTCAAGGTTCATGGGTTTGAACCCTGTGTCAGGCTCTGTGCTGACAGCTCAGAGCCTGGAGCCTGTTTCAGATTCTGTGTCTCCCTCTCTCTCTGCCCCTCCCCTGTTCGTGCTTTGTCTCTCTCTCAAAGATAAATAAACATAAATTTTTTTTTTTAAGTACTACCTTCCAATACCATAAAATTGTTAGATGTCATACCTCTATTGGCTCATTTTATCTTTCCTTCTAAATCTAATTTAATGGGTGGCTCAGTCATTTGAGCCGCCAACTCTTGATTTCGGCTTAGGTTACGATCCCAGGGTCATGGGATCGAGTCCTGCATTCTGGTTCTACACTAAGCATGGAGCTTGCTTAAGATTCTCTCCCTCTCCTGCTGCCCCTACTCCACTCGTGCTCTCTAAAATTAAAAAACAAAAAAAGATAGAAATGATAAACTGTTGGTTTAGTTCTCTTTGACCTGAACCCTGGCAGGGCAGGTGGGGACTCAGCCTCGAAAGATAATTTATGTGACGACAGTCTGGTCAAGCATCCTTCTGCCTGCCTTGGACCCTTTCCCCCTCTCCTCCAATCCTCCTGCAATGTCTGTGAAGCTTGGTCCTCCACCCCCCCCCGGCCCCCCCACCCCGTTCCAGCCTAAAATGCTGTTCTCCCTTTAAAAACTGTTGTAACATTTTATTGTGGCTTTTATTACACATTATCAACCACTTGTATCTTAATTGTATTTAGTTATGCAAGTAATATAGAAATCAATTCAAATTGTAAAATTTCAAACGTTGTAACAATGGTTACAGATGGGTATGAATAATTGTATGACTAATCTCTTCCTTGACAATTCCTCCAGTTCTGGTCTCTTCCAGTGGGTGTCTTTACAGCCCTATCTGTTTTTGTATGTATTTTTACTTATGGGAATGTATAGTATTATTATTTTTTTAATAGTCCCATACAGTACGTATTGTTCTGTAACTGCCTTTTTCTTTAATAATATGGTTTGGTGACCTTTCCGTCTCAGCATATATAGACTTTCTTCGTTCTTTTGAACTGTTGCCTAATTATCCAGAAGTAAATGTGCCATTATTTAGCCATTCCCTATGATGGCCATTAGGTTGCTTTTACTTTCAAAACTACCAAAACTCTGCACCCTTGTGCCCGCTTCTCTAGGATATATACGAAGAAATGGAATGGTTGGGGTCATAGAATGGGCACATTATTAATTTTAACAGTGCCAAACTGCCCTTCAAATTGGCCGTTTCAATTTACACGCCTGTTAGCAGTGCGAGAAAGCCCCCGGTTTCCCACTCAGCTTGCCAAGATTAATTACTTTTTACCTGCACATTTTATCTCCTAGGCTTAGGATGTAAGCTCTCTGAGAGCAGGGCCCATGACTACCCCATATTTGCATTTCTTTCCGCATGCAAAGGTGTTTAATAATTGGTGCCCAATAAATGTTTGTTCAATGATCTCCCACCATAAGTTCTTTGCTCATCTCTGCGCAAAAAAAGCATTTACCGAGGGTGCATCTTTGAGGCTATTTCTTTTTATTTTTTTTAAGTTAAAAAATATTTTTAAGGTTTTATTTACTTATTTTTGAGAGAGACAGAGTGTGAGGGAGGGGAGGGGAGGGAGGGAGGGAGAGAGAGAGAGAGAGAGAGAGAGAGAGAGGGAATCCCAAGCAGACTCCATGCTGTTAGCACAGAGCCCGATGTGGGGCTCGAACCCACGAAACTGTGAGATCATGACCTGAGCCGAAACTAAGGGTCAGACACTTGACTGACTGAGCTACCCAGGCACGCTTGAGGCTATTTAAGAATGAAAAACATTTTTTAAAAAGTTGCTCATGGGGTGGGTGCCTGGGGGGTTCAGTGGGTTAAGCATCAGACTCTTCATTTTGGCTCAGGTCATGATCTCACGGTTTGTGAGATTGAGTCCAGCCTCCTGCTCTTGGCTGACATCAGGGAGCCTGCTTGGGATTCTCTCTTTCTCTCTCTCTCTCTCTCTCTCAAAAAAAAAAAAAAAAAAAAAAAGTTGGCTGAATTTTTGCTCTCTCTCTCTCAAAAAAAAAAAAAAAAAAAAAAAAGTCGGTTGAATTTTTGCACACCCTTCCCCCTAGCCAAGTTACAGATATCTTCCATTTAAAGTTGCCTGCGGAAAACAGGACTCCCTCCTGCTCTGCTTGGCAGGAGGCAGTGAAAACAGACCTGGCTGTCTCAGACAATAGCTGGTAGGGTGTCTCACCCACTGGGAAAAGCTACAGAATCCTTGGGAACTAGACAGAAGATGGGATGGGGAGAGAGTAAGGTCAGACTCTTTGGAACATTCTGGATCCAAGGAGCTAAAATCTTTGACAGAGTTTTGAAAGAGAGGAAACCATTAATAATGTCCAAAGCACGTCAATAAATGGATCCAGGCGAGGAAGAAATTGACAGGCTAGCAGAACTGGAGTGCAGAGGTGGGCATATATACATTTTTAAATTTGGATACAGGAAAGGGAGGTTTTAAAGGTGTGAATTACTCGATCCATGATAAACTTTTCCTCCAGGCAGAGCCTATTTTTATTTACATGATAATCTCGGCTACAGCGATTCTAAAAACCATGAGCGTGTTTCCAAATCTTGGCGTTCTCAACACTCATTTGAAAAAAAAAAAAAAAAAAAAAAAAGGAGTTTTCCAAAGGAGTAAGTGATAACGTTCAGTTAAATATGAACGAACTGAGAATTCTGTGTCGCTTAGTTTGTTTCCACAAAGGAACTGGTCCTAAATAAGGAACAACACAAACGGAGGCGCATTTCGCTCTTGATAACGTTTCTGTTTCTCTCACCCATTAACAACTGCGCAGCCCAGGGAGGGGACAGTCGGATTTCAACACAAACACAAATGAGGAAAGTGAGAAAACCAATTTGCTAGGGGGTGCTGACCACCTCCAGGAGAACAGGCCCCTGAGGCCCGGGGATCTAGGCCCGGGCCCCGGGTGGACTCCCCCCTGGCCGAGTAGAGGCTGGAGCGGCACCGCTGTTCACCGGCGCCACGGGAATGCGGGAACCACCTTTACTGTCCGGGCCGCACCGCCCCAGACACACAGGGACCTGCGCTTTGGTTCCTCGGCCCGCTGCTTCTGGCCTCCTTCACCTCTTCGCCCGTCGTGGGACGGTTGCCATTAAACCCCGGCAGTGACCGGGCCGAAATCACGCCCGCGGTGGCTCCGGAGCGATAGGCGACAGGAAACTCCTGGAGAGGGAGGCTCATTTGGCCCTTTGGGGGCTCAATGCCCTTTGGCCATTGTTGGGAGGAACAAAGAGGGCAGGAGCGGAGGGCGCCCCCACGAGGAAAGGCGGGGAAGGACACCCACGGGCGCGATTTAGGCGGCGGGCGAAGCTGGCACCGGGGTGCTCGGAGGCGCGGGCTGCGAGCCGCGGAGGTAGGGCCGGTCCCTCCCGCCGCGCCCCGCACGCGCTTTGCGCGCCGTCTGGCGCCCGCCGCAGCCCTTTCCTTCGTCGCGGCCGCTTTACTTTTGTCCCTTTTTTCCTTTTTATTACCATTATTATTATATATATATTTTTTTCCCGCGCAAAGCGGGAAGCCGGGACTGCCCAAGCGGGCGGCGGAGGGGCCGCCATTTCCCGGGGACAGCGCAGCGCGCGGCGGCACCGGGCGCCCCGGAAAGGGAACCGGAGGGGAGTGCCCGGCCCCGAGCCCTCCTCCGCGCCGGCCGGGGGCTCCCGGCGCTCGTGGCGCCCGGCGACCGCGCGGCAGCCCCCGGCCTCGCCCCCGCCGCCCGCGTCCCCGGCCTGACCTTCGGCGGCGCGGCCCGCCCCCGGCCCTCGGCCCCTTCCCTCCGCTCCGCGCCCCCGCGCCCCTTCCATTGTCAGCCCGGAGCGGCCGGCGCCCAGCCCCGCACCCTCGGAGGCCCCCCGAGCGGCCCACCGCCCCGGAGCGGTCCCCTCGGCGGCCGGGTGCCTCCCTCCTCCGCTCCGGCGCCCCGAACTCCGCATCCCGGGAGCCCGCCGCTCCCTCCCTGGCCGGCCTCGCCGCGGCCCGCCGCCGGACCCCGCATCCCGCCGCCTCCTCCCTCCTCGCCCAGGATGCCCCCGCTCCTCGCCGGCCGCTGCAATTTTACCGCTTCTTTAGCACCCCCCCACCCCCCGCCTTTATTTCCCGAGGAAGCAAGTTGGGCAGCTTGATTTATGAATTCTTCTCTCTTTCTTTTGCGGGGAGGGTCGGCTATCGGGGTGCGCCGGCAGGGGCCGGGCGGCGGGAGAGGAAGGGGTTCTCTCCGGCCCCTGCACTGCCCCCGCGGCGCGTTTTGTTTCCAGACCCCGGAGCCCCCTGAACAATAATGCCATCGCCATGGCGGGCTCACCTGGTGCTGCGCCGCCTGCTCCGGGCGCCCGGTGCCCTCGGCGCGCCGCTCCCGGGGCGCAGGTTCGGCCCGCGCGGCGCCGGTGCCGGGCAGGACTCTTTGCCTTTCTTTGGGTTCTATCGGTGCTTGTCAATGGCGGCAAGCGGCAGTTCTCCGGGCCGCGGATAGTAGCGGGGGGAGGAGGAGGAGGGAGAAGGGATTGCTCCTTCTCCACATAACCACCTCTAGGAGGAGTCGCTCAGCCTCATCCCCCGCCAGCCCAGGCTCCGCGACGGGTCCGGGGCTTTCGGTGGGGCTTGATGAGCTATTGTCCTTCAGGAGCATTAATGATGAAACCTCGCGGCCTCCGCGTCGCCCGCGGATCTGCTGCATGCGCTGAGGGCCACTTGCTACGATGAGGCTTTCCCCAGGGCTGGGGACCGAAGCACTACGGTCACGATCCGGAGTCTCCCGTTTGCGGAATCCACCTTTGGTGGAAGAAGGCGGCGTGGGCGTTCATCGGGCAGTTCTGGGGAGAGTCTTGGAAGGTGAAAGCCGAAAATGCCACCTTCCATGCTCTCTCCTGTCCTCAGATAATGACAAACACTGTACATTAACGTTCGTGTGTACCACTGGGGCTGTAGCAGAGGGTAGCCACAGCCACAAGAACTGAGAACGTGTATCCATGCCTGTTGGCTTTTTATAAATTAAGACCAATTTAGATTCCAGCGTTGCATAATATTTGGAGTAGCAGATGTATGTTTTGGAGGGTAGGACTGTGTGCCTGGACATCCTTTTTAATTCGGTTGCTTGATGGTGTGTTAATTTGTAATATCCCAGCAGCTATTGATTAGCACGAGGCTATTGTCTTAAGGACCAAATGTTATTAGTTTGTAGAAAATGCATTTTTATGGGGATGGGGTGGACAATATTAGTGTGATAATGGATTAGTAGTTGCTCTGTTCTACTGGAAGTGAGGGCTGTCCTTTGTAACTGGAGACGTTGGTCAGGACTCCATGGTTGGGGGTGAATCAAAGCCATGTGTTTATTTCATGGGGAAATGTTCACTTGCTAGGGGCCATCCATGCTTTCTCTGATTTCTCCCTGATGAGGCAAAGGGTTGTGAGAGGCAAAATTTTGACCTCTTCAAAAAAGAGAACCCCAGTTCTCCAGCAGTGGTCAAATGGACGCTTTTCAAAGCCTTTCCCATTTGGTAATACTGTGTATATCTGCCCCCGTAAACTTGTAAATGTTTAGGCAACGGGAAACATTAGGGTGACTGAGAGCCTCCAATTGCCTGAATGGGAAAGAACCCAAAGCAAGAATCCACTGCTCTCTGGATTTATACTAGTCAGTTGAGGCTGTTGATGGAATTAGTAGATAGCGTTTTAGACTATCTGCATTTTAAACAAGTGTTTTGCTGAGAAATCTGCGATTTCCCAGAAGATCAGGCATGTGTCATAAAGGCGTAAACAAATCTCCGTTTGTTTAAATCTCATATGGCTTCTCAAACTCTTCTGGAAACAATGGTCTCAGTTTATTGGGGGCTTCCTTACTCTTCTTTTTACCCCGTTTACCCTCTCTATGTAGGATTTTACTGTTCTTTGTCTTTGAAGGTACTCTCCAGGTCAGAAATTTAGTCAGGATAAAGTCCGCATTTCCCAGGACATATATTCAAAGGGTTTCAAATGATCCCTTGGGGCATCTCAAGTGGTTTCGATTTCCCTGTTCTAGAGGAAGTGCCTATATCCCTTCTTCTATAGATTTCTGGTGTCCACTCTTGATCAGAAATAACCTTCAGGCCAACATTCAAAAGGGTTCAGGAAGGAGCCCCTGGGAATGCTTGAAAAATACTCCTACCCTGTGACCCACTCAGCCAGGCTGACTGAGACATAGTTGAATAATTCATCAATATATATTAGATTCACATTCTGCCTGTAACTTCGCAATAAAAATGGTACACGTGGTCATTTTTATGTGCACTTTATGTAACTCATTTCATCCTAACATTTTGTTATGCGCTATCCTGAGAAAAAGGCTGGGTCTAAGAATTTACCAGGCAACATTCTCCCATTTCCTACAGGTTGTTTTCTTCCAATAGATGATGTAGTTGCAACTCAGAGAGTCAAGGGGAATGTCAGCTTCATAAGGCTCTTGTTTTTTGAATACAAGGGATCGTAGAGTTCACCTGCCTTTATGTTATGGTCAGACATTTGATATTCAAATGGGTGACATGACTTGGTCAAGGCCATGTGGGGGAAACTTCGGGGCACTTCCAGATACCCAGCCTAAAGCAATTTCCCCCGACTCCAGACTTCTGAGGATGTAGAGGAACAGCTATGCAACCTAATGTGCAGACCTAGCTAAGTTATATATGTTATTGGGCATCTGACACATGCCCAAAAATTTCACCCAGATAATATTGTGTAGTTAAAATACGTTGAAAATAGCATAATTATTAATTCACCAGTAACTGTGAGTTCTGCAGTGGCCAATAGCTCAGGGAATCTCAGACAAGGAGAATAATAAAGCGATAATGAGAGTTTACACTTACTGAATGCTTGCGATGTGCACTGTTGTTTTACATTTACCAACTCGTTCCTCGCAACAACGCTCTGGGTTGGGCACTATCTCCTTCTCTGTACGGATGGAGACACGGAGGCAGAGAGTGGATGAGAAACTTGCCCACAGTTATGGAGTTAGGAGGTGACGGATTCATGCTGTTAATTCCTGTGCTAGTAATCTGGTGATAAGGATGTGTGCATCCATTTCAAGCAAAGAAATTTTGTGATTGGTCACAGGATGGAAAGTCCCTTGACCATTCCCGATCCAGGTCCTCAAGGAGTCAGCGAAAAGCCTCAGTACAGGAGGTTTGGTTGATCACCACTGCACTGAAAACATTTTCTTAACCTTCGACCTGTATGTGTGCATAATGTTATGAATACACAGATTGATTGCGAGTTGACTCCGTTAGCGACAAGGGTGTCTGGCAAACATTTTATTGAGGTGCAGGATGAACTGCTTCTCCACTTAGGGACAGGCATGTAGCATGCTTTAAAGATGAAAAAAAAAGAAAGAAAGAAAGAAAAGGAAAAAGAAAAAAAAAAGACGCAGCCATGCAACTGGATTCATCTTCTGTTGAGTCTATGTGTCATTCATTCACAAAATCTTCCATTTTAAGAATAGCTTCATTGATTTTGCCCCCCCCCCAAGCCATTTAACTTTCTCATGATCCCAATTTATGATGTTGTGTGAAGTGAGTGGGTGTTTATTTTCCATAGTTCGTTCCCATCTAGTTCATGACACCGATTACAATTTGCGATCGGTTTAGCCTTCTGAGATCTTGGTATGCAATTACCATATTAATTTCCTGACCCTCGCCCCTTCCAGAAGTCATGCAGGTATGTATTTATATCTGACCTACGTGACTATATGGGTATAAGATTTATATATCCAGAATAATTTCATCTGAGAATTTCTGATCTCCTTTGAAGTAACTTGAGATTCCCTGGGAGTGTCATGGAAACAGATGGAAATCATTGGTTTAAGCTCTTCTTTGAATGTAAGTTAGGCAATTCTAGATGCCGTATTAATTCCATTAAGACGCCAACTGGCATAACTCTAAATAGCAACGTGGAGGCCTGAGGTTATGAGTGTAGACAGAGCGCCAGGCTGAAAAGCACCCCACTATTCCAGGAAGCAAATGCAGCTTTTAAATGTACCCTCTAGCTTGAAAAATTCCAGGCAATCTGATTTAAAATTTTTTATTAGATAGAAATATGCAAAGTCTTCCCTGATGTTATAGCTCGAACACTGAACATTTGATTAACATTTAATTAAACATTTGATATCCTTGATCAAAACTGGCGGCTTTAGGATCTTAATCACTTATGAAAGGGAATGATGTCTTTAAAAAAACACATAGGCAATTATTATGCCAACAAAGCCTATTCTTAGTAGCTCTGGTTAAAATGAACATCTTTGTCTCCTATCAAAAGAGACATCTTAATAGTCCAGGTTTTTTTTGTTTTTGTTTTTGTTTTTTTAAAACAACAACAAAATATGTCCTTTTGGATACTAAGTCCTGACCATTTGGTTCTGGGAAAGGGGATTTACATGACCGAGTATGTGTGAGTGTGTAGATGAGTATCTATGTAGATACATCTGTATATGAATTTATAAATGTCTGGTGTGCGTCTTACGTGTGCGTATGTTGTAAGGCGGGTCGTGACAGAGACTGCGGTGGGCTCAGCGAAGGGTGATACTTGGATTTTAAAGAATCTAGCAAATGTTTAGCACTTAACTGGGGACCACATTGTAAAAGAAGATTTAATGTTTCAGGTTTTTAAGAGAAATACACCGTCAGCCCCGATTGTGCAGAGTTGTGGTTAGGAAAATAAGGCACGAGGTGTCATTATTAATGGAAACAGAACGCGGAGCTGAGGGGAGCGTGCCAGTTCGTATCTTGCTCTGTTGAGTGCCAGAGCTCCCTGGGAGATCATCCCGTTAGCCCCAGGCAGAGCTCTTTGCCACAATTGGGATGGGAAATGGCAGCACACATCTAGAGACGTTGGACCTTAGCATCTGTGGTGGGAGATCAGAGCAATGTGGCCTCACACCCAAACAAAATTGCTCTTTCCAGTTTAGACCCATTCTAGAGAATGGGGGCACAGATTTTCCAAATCCACAAAAGCAGAATACCATAGTAAAACCATAATTTATTTATACAAATGGTGTGTTTTTACAAAGGCCATCTGTCAGTTGACTCTCTGATCTAAAACAAATCTGTTTGTTCCCCAAAAGAAATAACATGTCTGTTGAAAAAGGATTTATGGACGACAGGCTGCCCAATCCACCAGCCATTGGTATAATAGGAACTATTTATGATATATTTACTTCTACAGGAGTGCTGTGAGTGGAAACTATTACTTGTAAAGTATGGTAATTAATTTTTCATTACCTCAAAGCCAAGAAATGGAGCCCAGTTGCATTTATTAAGATGACTGCATGAAAAACATGTTTCTTCTGGAAAAAAAAATCCAAATAAAAGCGTTCAGAGAGCTTTGGCAATGTGGTACCTCACTGCCCTGATGGGTGCTGGTGGGGCCACGGGCTTGGACTCGAGCACTGGATTTGTTTTTGGAGGACAAGAGGCCAGATCATTATTGAATGACCCTGGCCGCTTGATCTCTAGGTACCACTGAGAGCCCTTACTGGAAATTAGATGTTACTAGTAATACTAAATAGAAAAAGGACTCTAGGCTGGGAGAGAGAGGAACGGAAGAGGAGAGAAGGCCCCCTGTCCCCATCCCCTGTACACAAAGGGGACAGTCAAGTGAATATTTATTAATATTTATTACTGAATGGAATCTAACATTTTTTAAATATGAGCTCTTTGCAAGACTCCATGCCAGGTCAAATGAGAGGTACAAAGAGGCATCTTCTCTCAGGAAGCTTGCCATTTATCTGATAACTGAGGGCATGGTGACAGGTGGCAGAAATCACCTTGAAATTATCAGTGAAAAATTGTTAAGAGTTAGGAGTTACCTCGTCACTGAACACCTTTCTTAAGTGAATACCGATTTCTACATTTTGGTTTTCCAAAGAGTTCTTAAAATGAGCTAAACCAGGCTTTCCCCCAAGTGTTTATTTTATTTACTTTTATTTTTTGGTTTTCAAACATTTTGAGAATAGGTAATCATTGAATAAAACCACAAGGTATACAGGTGGACAATCCACAGGGTCCTTTCCCTTGTCTCCCCCAGGCAGCCGGTTGTCCTCTTTAAGGGCGCCAAAGTTACGTTCCTTCGGTGTCCTTCCAAGCATGTACTTTCCTCCCTGTTGGTGGACAGAGGTCTTGTCTGTCTTCCCTGGACTCTGGAAGAGTCTTAGCGTTCAATGCTTCAGGGGACAGACGCTAAGCACATCCCCTCCTCTCTGCTGAGGTCTCAGGCAGAAGAGTGGATGTAGAGGCTCAGAGGCAAGATCTTGGTAAAGGTATAGGTTCGGGATGTCCTGCCAGTGCCTCAAGGTGAAAGACCCTCACCTCCAGATCTAGGAAAGTCCTCACATGGCATAAGTCAAAGCTCAGGGACACAGCTGGCACTGAAATGTGTTTTGTCTCTCAGGCTGACCACCCAAAATCCCACATTGGAAGATAAGAGGACCCTCCTTTTACTTCTTGATGGGTCCTTGGAGATGCCCAGATGCTGCTCAGCTTTATTTCCCACAAACACCTCTCAGTAATGGAGCTAGAGCTCAAGTGGGCACTGCTCTAGGCCCCCGTTGTGTAGACAGGTCTCTCAGGATAGTTAGACCGAGTCTGCCCCCAAGCTCCACCTTGCAAAGGGCATCGGAAGTGATGAGATGGTTTTTTTGTTGGGAACACATCCAAGGGCGTATCTGCTTGGGACCTCTGCAGCTGGGGTCCACGGGCAGGGTCCCCTTCAGCTAGGGCTGCTAAGCTTCCCATCGGGAGGCTGGGTGTCAGTTCAGCCCTTGGGGGAACCCCAGGGTAGTGGCCAGGGCATAACACCGCCCTGGGTGCTGCATGGGCAGGAGGTTGATATAGCCAAGGCACTCTAGGACTTCAGAATAGTGTGGCTGGGGGCAACTCTTGGCTTCCTACGGCCCTTTAACCATGGCATCCTCAGGTCTGGTTTTCGGGAACGCTCTTGCCTGCCCCTCCCCTCCCCTTTGTAGAGGAAATCCTGTGTCCATTCCTGGCCCTCAACACACCATTCCCTGCCTCACCTAATTATTCTTTCCATTTCAGGTGGGCTGGGAAGGAGTATCCAAGGCAAGAGGGGAGGGAGTTCATGCTAAAGGAGACTCAATCACTCACACCTTTGCTATTCATAGAGGTTTCTCTCTCAATTTCTTTCTTTCTTCCTTCCCTCCCCTTTGATACTCTTAGCTTGGGTTCTTGGGCACTTCTAAGTCCATCAGGAGCTGTTAGGGTTCTTGGAAGAACCCTGGAATGTTCTGGAATGTTTTGTGTGAATGTGCATTTCTTTTGAGAGGATCCATCTTATGTTGTTGGCAGGATCTCAGAGAGATTCCCCCATCCCCCAAAGCTAGCTAATGCTGACTCAGTTTTTTCATTTTGCCCCAGGGCCGGCTGCACTGGTTCCATTGTTATGAGGAAACTTCATTCCTCCCTTTATAGCAGAGATTGACAAACTTATTCTGCAACTGGCCAGATAGTAAAATATTTTAGGCTTCTGTGCCAAGAGACAACATGGAAGTCAATGTAGGTACTTATATAACAAGAGGGAAAAGAAATTTCCATAACATTAAAATAATTTTTTTTTAATTTTTTAATGTTTATTTATTTTTGAGAGAGAGAGAGAGAGAGAGAGAGAGGTGCAGAAAGAGAGGGAGACACAGAACTCCAAGCAGGTTCCAGGCTCTGAGCTGTCAGCCCAGACCCTGATGCGGGGCTTGAACTCATGGACTCACGGATCATGAGATCATGACCTGAGCCGAAGTCGGCCGCCCAACGGACTGAGCCACCCAGGCGCCCCCATAACATATTTATTAATAAAATTTTGACTATAAGAACAGTACGTTTTTTTTTTTTGTAATACAGGTTTATAAACGAAAGAACAGAATTCTATTTTAAGGGTGATAGCATTTCTCATAGTAGGGGTTCGAAGTTCGCGTTCGCTGTCATCAAAACCGATTGCAAATGTTCATCTGTTAATGTACTAATGACTAATCCACTGCATGTGTTCAAACTGCCATATTTAACTGGAGGAGATCCTTCATTATGTGTAGAAGAAATTTCTTTTTCACGTAAGGGAAACAAATGGCTCAGAAATGGTCACAGGTGGAAGAAAAAACTCATCTGTCGGGCAAGTAGATGAACTGGTGACACACCCCCAGACTTCTAACTTTTAAAATTAAATTAAATTAAATTAAATTAAATTTTATGTTATTTTATTTATTTTATTTTATTTGTGTCCACATTGTTCATGGAAGGAAGAATGAATTTAGAGATTAGAGATTTGATTCCAGTCCTAGTTCTTCCATTGTGTGACCTTGGAAAAATGAGAGAATCGCTTTGAGTCTAGTTTTCTCATCTATAAAATGGTAATAGTAGTTAAAATTGAGGTTTTGGTGGTTTCTTTTTTCTTTTTTAACCAAATTTTGCTTTTGTAATCCTGTCTTTAAATATTTGGTCTAGGGGCACGTCGGTGGTTCAGTTGGTTGAGCGTCTGACTCTTGATTTCAACTCAGGTCATCGTCTCATGGTCATGAGATCGAGCCCTCGTTCAGCAAGGAACCCGCTTAAGATTCTCTCCCTCTCCTTCTACCCCTCCCCTGCTTTGCAAGCATGTTCTCTCTCTCTCTTTCAAAAAAAAATTTTTTTTGGTTAAAATGAACCTTTAAAATGAATATTACCTAATAGATAAGCTTAATGTATTATAATATCAATAGCTTTTATTTATTGAACACTTTCCATGTGCCCAGGACTGCCCTGCACTTCAATAATGGTAATAATGTTAGTAATAATCAACCTGATTTCATGCTTATGATGTGCCATGTACTACACAAACTGCTTTGTATGTACGAGCTCATATATTCCTTATAATAATCACTTATGACGATTCCATTACCAGCCCACTTTATAGATGAAGACAAGTAAGGTTTCAGCGGTGCCACAACTTGCCTAAGGCAGCCCATCTCTCCACAAACTCTGAAGTCTTTGCTTTTTGCTTTTTTCTTATTTCTTTCTGTCTTTTCATAAAATGTTGTATCTGTTTTTTTTTTTTTTTTTAAGTAAGCTCTACACTCAAGGCAGGGCTTGATTTCATGACCCGGAACTCAAGAGTCAGGTGCTCTGTCAACGGAGCCAGACAGGTGTCCCCTATGTTCGATTTTTAAATGAAAAATTAAAACAAGCAGGTAAGATTAGAG
The DNA here is from genome assembly GCF_023721935.1 of Panthera uncia. Classification (NCBI taxonomy): domain Eukaryota; kingdom Metazoa; phylum Chordata; class Mammalia; order Carnivora; family Felidae; genus Panthera; species Panthera uncia. The sequence continues at coordinate 29,693,732 of NC_064818.1, read as the reverse complement.
AACCACAATTGGACCTAAGCAAGACTTGCCTCTAACTTGAAACTTACCGTTTTGAACCCACGGCCACAATACGGTTTAGAGTCACGGAAGGGGGGCGCCTGGGTGACTCAGTCAGTTGGGCGTCCGACTTCGGCTCAGGTCACGATCTCACGGTTCATGAGTTTGAGCCCCGCGTCGGGCTCTGTGCTGACAGCTCAGAGCCTGGAACCTGCTTCCGATTCTGTGTCTCCTTCTCTCTCTGCCCCTCCCCTGCTCATACTCTCTCTCTCTCTCTCTCAAAAATAAATAAACATTAAAAAAAATTAAAAAAAAAAAAAAGAATCATGGAAGGGGACATGGGGTTTATCCAGTCTAACCTCCCGTCCAGCGTAGGAATTCCCTCTTTGACAGCCTGGGCAGACAGTCACTCGGCCTCTGTTCTAACACCTCAGTGGCTGAACTTTTACCGCTGTATTAGGCTGTCTGTGGCACCGTTCAAGAATCTCAACAATGTGGCCAACTGAGCCACCCAGGCGCCCCTAGACCAAATATTTAAAGACATAATTAACAAAGACTCAAGCCCTGCAGATGCCTTTGCAATGCTAAAGCCATCAAGTGCTGGCCCATCTCTTTCTGGCTCTCGTCTCCCTCCCTTCCTGTTTCCTCCAACCCCTTTGGTAGAGGATTTTATGAAACTGGCTTTCGAGTGGAGTGAGGACGGCCATGTGGGATTTCAGCGGGTGGAGCTGAAGGGCAGGGGATCAGGGGAAGGCTGCAGGTGGGCCAGGTGGGGCGTGGCCTGTGTCCCAGCTTTGTGGATCGTTGGGTGTTCTCGAACAGCTTAACCAATTCTCTGGAATTGACGGTGGAGGCCCTAACACAGGGAGCCTTAGACACAAGGGTGAGGGCTTGGTCTTGCTGTGATAAGCAGTGAGATCTTGGAGCTTCTTACGGATAGGGAAGTGGACAGGCTGAGAGCCGTGCTTTGGGGATGTCCCACCCTACCACCCACCCCTGACGACCGCAATGAATGGCCTGGCGAGGAGACTCTGGAGCAGAGACAGGTCCTTCCCAACCCGCTGCAGCGGGGGCCCCTGGTTCTTCTCATCCACAGGATCCTCTTTCTCTTTACACAGTAGAATTTTCTTTCCCCCTACCATATCACAGGACAAGTTATTACATTTTTAAATACTGAGGATGTACAGGGGCATCTGGGTGGCTCAGTTGGTTGAACGTCTGACTTGGGCTCAGGTCATGATCTCGCAGTATGTGAGTTCCAGCCCCTCATCGGGCTCTGTGCTGACAGCTCAGAACCTGGAGCCTGCTATGGATTCTGTCTCTCTCTCTCTCTCTCTCTCTGGCCCTCCCCCACTCACACTCTGTCTCTCTCTCCTTCAAAAACAAACATTAAAAAAATAAACATTTTTTTAAATTAAAAAAAAATTTTTTTTTTAACGTTTATTCATTTTTGAGACAGAGAGAGACAGAGCATGAACAGGGGAGGAGCAGAGAGAGAGGGAGACACAGAATCCGAAACAGGCTCCAGGCTCCGAGCTGTCAGCACAGAGCCCGACGAGGGGCTCGAACTCACGGACCGTGAGATCATGACCTGAGCCGAAGTCGGACGCTCAACCGACCGAGCCACCCAGGCGCCCCACATTTTTTTTTTTTTTAAAGAAAGAAAGGTACTTTTCAAAGAGGCCTAGTCAGTAGACCCGCTGAGAATCTCCTGGGCTAGTCACACGTGTGTGACCGGTAGATGTGGAGTTCTCCATTCTCCTGATGAAATGATCTCACCTACAGCAGCCTGTCCGCGGAGCCCAGTTTTGTCAGACGGACCGGTTCTCTTTCCGGCACGCCATGCCGCCCTTCTCCCCGGTGGCTCCTTTCTTTCATCCAGCTCCTCGGATGGGGGTATGCTCCCCTTGGCTCCGTGTTAATGCTCATGGAATGGAGTGCTCCCAAACAATAGGACGAGGGAACAAGAAGAACCTTATTGGGAGCCAGAGGGGATGGTCACAATTAAGATCTTTAAGAACTTTCAAAAAGACGTCCCTGCAGAGTGGCGTTGACAGCTGCTGCTCGCTGAGATGAGAAGCTGCTGGCTCAGAACCAGCCAGTTCTGAACAGCAGGGTTTCCCTGCTCTGCTCCAAAATGTTTCTTTCTCTCCATGGTGGCTGCTGAAACGCAGGCCCGAGGAATCCTGCTTTAAATGTGCCATTGGGGACCCTGGGTTATTAAGGGTTATTGCTAGGGGTTCCTCTGTCTAAGAAGTGATTTCAGTTCTATATTATGCATGTTTGCGTTGGCTCAGAGGACTGCACGTGTGACTACAGAGCGGTGTGTGTGTTTGATCTGATAACCCGTGTGGTCATTTGTCATGAGAATGATGTTGAGGACATTATAGTACATAATCCTAAGAAGCAAACGTTTGGGTATCAGAGGCTCTCACTTCCCCCCTGCCCCCCGCCCTTAGGATCCATTCTGCAGACTAAGCCTCCCATGCCAATGTTTTTACTTCCCAAGCAGAATGAGTGCTCAGATGACCTTAGCTCACACGTACATACTCTTCAAATGGTTACGTGGATTAACGATTCTGTTGAATTAATAACCCCCCCTGCCTCTCTTGGGACGATTGAAAAATTTCTTAGATTGCTCAAGGTTAGATAAAAATCCCAATGTTTGAGTTCCGTCATCATGAAACAAATCCTGTGTGCCATCTCGTGTTCCTTTCCGCATTGGTAAACGTCTTTAAAAAAAAAAAAAATCAACAATCAAACGAGGCATCCTTTAAAAAAAAAAAAGTGCACTGTAGTCCCTTTGCTAATCTTTTGAATGTGTGAGGTGTTGCCTTGGGAAATGCTATGAGGCTGATGTTTTATGTGGCTAATCTTACTTGACTCAACCCTAGTCATTCACAAACAACAGATGTTCATGGTATATTTTTTCACTTTCCTGCTTGCTCTGTGAGCAATTAGGTTTATAGTAGGCTGGGCCTTTGTCAGGTCCTCAGATTTCTAGACAAACCTGGTATTTTCCTCTGGCTGATGTTTTCCTCCCTCAGGATGCAGTGTTCTGCTGAGGTTAGAGGTTTGTGGTAGCCTTCATTTAGGTTTGTTCTTGTTTCGGGGTACAAGTAATTCAGGCACGAGGTTTCTGCGCGATGAAGTTTAGAGGCACTCTGTGTTTCTGTCTGGAACGCCGAAAACGCAGAATCTTTCCACAGAATTCATAAAGGCGCTAGGCCGTCTCCTTGTTCGCCAACCAACCACAAGGTCTTTTGGACAATGCCAGAGCCTTCCAGAGAAATCCCCAGGGTAGCCGATTGTCCACTGTGGCTTTGGAATAACTGTTCCTCATCCCGTGTCTCTCAGACAAATATTATTATTCATTAGAATATCAGATTCAGAAACGTGATTTTAGCTGTCTTGAATTCAGTTCTGTGCGTGACAGTTTTGGAATGCCTACCCTTTACTAGGTTCTGATGGTCAGCACACACCACAGTGCAATCTGGATAGGAAGGGGCAGGGCTGATGTAGTCGAAACAAAGAACCAAAGAGAGCGAAGCGAGGCCCAAGGTATGAATCCTATTCCTAAAGGAGAGTATATACAATTTGTGGAGTAAGTATTTCCATTCTAAGTATTCAGTGGCTTTATGTTTTTTTCCCGATTACAAAAGCAAATCCTATTTATTGCCAGCATTTCGGAAAGAATAGAAAAGTAGTCATAATCTTTAATCCCCACATTCGTAAAATAACCATTGCTAACACTTCATTTCACATCCTTCCTGTCTTTTCTTGAAGCATGTCTATAGTTCATAAAAAATTTATTTTGGGGCGCCTGGGTGGCTTGGTCGGTTAAGCGTCCGACTTCGGCTCAGGTCATGATCTCACGGTCCGTGGGTTCGAGCCCCGCGTCGGGTTCTGTGCTGACAGCTCGGAGCCTGGAGCCTGCTTCGGATCCTGTGTCTCCCTCTCTCTCTGCTCCTCCCCTGTTCATGCTCTGTCTCTCTCTGTCTCTCTCTGTCTCAAAAATAAATAAACGTTAAAAAAAATTATTTTATATTGTTTTTAAAAACTTTATGTTAGAAAATAAAACCTGTATTTAGAAAATGACCCAAATGTATGGGTTCACTATCAGTTATCACGAGGTGAACATTCTTGGAAGCGGTATCCAATAAAGAAACAGAACTTTGCTGGGGCGCCTGGGTGGCTGAGTCGGTTAAGCGTCCGACTTCAGCTCAGGTCATGATCTCACAGTCCGTGAGTTCGAGCCCCGAGTCAGGCTCTGTGCTGACAGCTCAGAGCCTGGAGCCTGCTTCGGATTCTGTGTCTCCTTCTCTCTCTGCCCCTCCCCTGCTCACGCTCTGGCTCTCTCTGTCTTTCAAAAAATAAATAAATGTTAAAAAAAAAAAAGAAAGAAACAGAACTTTGCCGACAGCCCCAGGAGTCCCCACACCTACCCCATCACCATCTCCAACCCCTACTTGCTACAAAAGTAACCACTATTCTGGTTTTTATCACGTATGACATTTTATCATTTATAACTTCTACATAGGGAATAAGCCCCATCTTATATTGTTACTATTTTCCCAAAAAGTGTCCATGATCTCTTAGAGAGCTTTAAAAAAGTAAGACAAACGCTTTTTTAAAAAGTTTATTCGGGGCGCCTGGGTGGCTCAGTCGGTTGAGCGGCCGACTTCGGCTCAGGTCACGATCTCGCGGTCCGTGAGTTCGAGCCCCGAGTCGGGCTCTGTGCTGACAGCTCGGAGCCTGGAGCCTGCTTCGGATCCTGTGTCTCCCTCTCTCTGACCCTCCCCCCTTCATGCTCTGTCTCTCTCTGTCTCAAAAATAAATAAACGCTAAAAAAA
>NC_064818.1:29674738-29688782 GCF_023721935.1 Panthera uncia | reverse complement strand
GAGAGAGAGAGAGAGAGAGAGAGAGAGAGAGAGAGAATCCTAAGCAATCCTTGCTGTCAGCTCAGAACCTGACCCGGGGCTCGATCCCACGAACTGTGAGATCGTGACCTGAGCCGAAATCAAGAGTCTGACGCTTCACCCACTGAGCCGCTCAGGTGCCCCGGAAAAACACTTTTCTGTTTATCTAAATATTTACCATTTCTGGTGCTCTTCACTCTTTTGTGTTGATCCAGATTTTTCCATCTTCTGCACTTGTCCTTCTGCCTGCAGGACTTCCTTTAACATTTCCCAAAGCGCAGGTCTGCTTCAGTACAGTCTTGTAGCTTTTTTACGTTTGAAGAAATCTTTACTTTTGGTTTTGAAAGATATTTTTTTTTCTAGGATATTTTCTCTGTGATATTATAGGATGACAGAGTTTTGGGGTTGGCTTAGGACGTTAGAAATGTTGCCCCACTGGTCTCTGGCTTGCATTGTTTCCCTTCAGAAGTCGGTTGTATTGTTGCCTTTGTTCTTCTGGCTGTTTGTAAGATTTTATCTTTGTCGCTGGTTTTAAGCAATTTGGTTAAGACATGCTTCGGTGGTTTTCTTCTTGTTGCTTGTGTTTAGCTTTATGACGCTTCTTGGACCTATGGGTTTAATAATGTTGATAAAATTTGGAAGAACTTCAGCCGTTATTTCTTCCATTATTTTTCGCCCCCTCCCCCTGCTTCGCACCTCTAGGGGCTTTTATGCTGCGGGGAGTTACCCCACTGCTCACCCATGCTCTAGGGTTTTTTCAGTCTTTTCTCTATGTGCTTCATGTCGAATAGTTTCTGTTGCTATGTCTTGAAGCTCTTTTCGTTCTGCACTGTCTAATCTGCGGTTTTTCCTGTCCAGTGTGTTTTAAAAATCTCAGATGTTTCGGTTTTCATTTCTAGAAGTTCACTTGGGTCTTTATTGGGTCATATTTTCCTGTCCCTTTTCATGCCCGGTAGTGCTTTTCTATTTTATTTTATTTATTTTTTAAAAAATTTTTAAATGTTTTTATTTATTTTTGAGACATAGAGAGACAGAGCATGAGCAGGGGAGGGGCAGGGAGAGAGAGGGAGACACAGAATCCAAAGCAGGTTCCAGGCTCTGAGCTGTCAGCACAGAGCCCGACGCGGGGCTCGAACTCACAAATTGCGAAATCATGACCTGAGCCAAAGTCTGACGCTTAACTGACTGAGCCACCCAGGCGCCCCTATTTTATTTTTTGAATGTTTGTTTATCTTTGGTAGAAACAGAGTCCAAGTGGGGGAGGGACAGAGGAGAGAGAGACATAGAATCTGAAGCAGGTTCCAGGTTCTGAGCTGTCAGCACAGAGCCTGATGCAGGGCTTGAACTCATGGACCTCGAGATCATGACTGGAGCCAAAGTGGGATGCCTAACCAACTGAGCCACCCAGGCGCCTGACTGGTAATGTTTTTTTAATAGGCTGCAGATATTGGCTCCAGACATTTTAATGTGTAGGATGCTGGTTGTTTTGCACTCCTGAAAATATTTTTGAGTTCATTTGTGGGATTCAGTAAAGTTACTTGGAAACAGTGTGACCACGTTGAGGCCTGCTTTTCAGTGTTGTCAGGTGAGGAGGTCAGAGCAGCGTTTGTTTTAGGGCTGATTTTGCCTCACTGTCTAAAAAAAATTTTTTTTAACGTTTATTCATTTTTGAGAGACAGAGCATGAGCAGGGGAGGGGCAGAGAGGGGGAGACACAGAATCTGAAGCAGGTTCCAGGCTCTGAGCTGTCAGCACAGAGCCCGACGCGGGGCTTGAACTCACGAACTATGGGATCATGACCTGAACTGAAGTTGGACGCTCAATCGACTGAGCCACCCAGGCGCCCCTTGCCTCACTGTCTCATGCTTCATGAAGAACAGGGTTTTCCCACTCTGGTTGGTGAGATCATGGATTTTTCCTGGTTCTGTGTGAGCTCCTTTTGAGTGTCTTTCCCCCCCCCCCCCCCCCCCACCCCCACCAGATTTGGGTAGTTTCCTTATGTCCATGTGCCATCAGTCCTCAAGAGTGGCCTCCTCAGACTCCTGGAGCTCTCTCTGGGTGCTCCTCTCCTCCCCACTGGACTTCACCAAATGGCCTTCTTGAACTGCTAGCTTGGTCTGTTCCACTCGGGACGGCTGTTAGGTTCCCCAGCTCTGCATTCTGGGCTGGAGAGTTCTCCAGGCAGGAGGCTGGGGCAATTGTGGGGCCCACATTGTTCGTTTCCTCTCTTTCAGGGATCACTGTTCTGTGCAGCCGGATAGCCGAGGTCTAAAACCAGGCTTTTCCCTCTATTTTGTCTCCTCTTTCAGTTCTTCCAGGCAGGAGGGTAAATCTGGTCCCTGTTGCACCATCTTGATCCGAAGCAGAAGGCCCTATCCCGACTTTTAAAGCGATTGCTTCCTTATGCTACTTTGTAGTTTTATCCCCCAAGTGTACCTCTCTTCTCACTGTGCTTCAGTCTTGCTCATTAAAAAATTATCAGACATCTTTTAAGTCTCTTTTAATATACAGACTCCTTCTCCAGGCCTTTTTTGCCCCCTTTCATTTTATCTGGGGAAGGGCCGGACTCTTTGCCCCGGAGTGTCTCGTGCTGTGCATTTTGCTGATGGGTGTTCGCGGAACAGTCCAACACATGGCTTTAGCCTTCTGCATTTCCCACAAGTGGGCCGCAGATCCAGGGGTCTGATCTGACTTGAGTTCAGCGCCTTTGACAAGATTACAGGGCTGCTCTCTTTCACCAGGAAGCACATCACGCCCGGTTGTCTCTCTTTCTGTGGTTGTTACATTAATGCTTAATGCCTACGTTTATTCATTCGTTGAGGATTGCAAAATGGTGATATTCTAATTCTTTAATTTCTTTTTCATTTTTTAGATGGAGTACCTTTATAAAGAGACACATATCCTCATTACTATTTGATTACCCGTGGTAGAGTTTATATGGGAAGGCCGAATAAATGATTCATTTAAGATAATGAATTGGTTTCATATCATTCTCTCGAGATGACCCATTAGTATTTTAAAAATCATTTAAATAACATTATTAACTCACTGATGGATGGGTTTTAATCAACTGTAATTATTTAATCAACTGTAATTATTAAATTGTCCCATCTTTGGCTGGGGGGGGGGGCGGCCCTTTAGGTTGGCACTCAGTCCCTTTTAACACCTTAGTAGCTTGGAAACTGCCTCGCTAGCTGGTGTGAGGAGATAGTCCAGGCTCATTTATACACGTTCTGCCCCAAACCAGGAGTAGCAACTTCCCCGAGAAGCTCTTGTCTCTTTTTGTGGAAAATGGTATTTCCAACGGTCTGAGTGTAGGCATGATCATGGCTGTTAGGTGGGTCATCGTTTTCAAGCTTCCTGAGTGACCAGAGCTAAGATTTCGTATGCGTGGACATTAGGAGATTTGGATCGTTTCCCAACATCTCACGATTTCCTGCGGATTCTTCCAGTGCATAACCACAGGGTTGTGAAATTGGACGTCTTTTCCGTTACACCTGTCTCTCCTCTCTTTTCCACCACGAATCCTGATTCTCAAGGGCACAAGAGATGACAGCATTAGAACATTTCACGATTACTCATGGACTTTATCCTTCACTCAAACAAGACACCTTCAGAACAGTAACTATAAGGTTTCTACTGCCAGTGTTATTACTAAGAGTAGTGAAAATACTTTTTTGGGAGAGTCTCACCATTCTACCCCCATTTAAAAATAATGCACCGTATCTACCTCGTTTGAATGTCAACCACTGCATACTATAAAACTCTTTCCTTTAGGCCTCATTTAACGTTATTGTTACAAATAACTCCATGTTTACCGCTGGGCACCATTTCTTAGGTTAAACGTTTCTCTAGTCATTTGGCTGGACTTCAAGTTAATTTGTTTTCTTTTTAACTTATTTTATTTCTAAAAATATATTTTTTTCGTGTTTATTCATTTTTGAGACAGAGAGAGAGGGAGAGAGCGAGCATGAGCAGGGGAGGGGCAGAGAGAGAGGGAGACACAGAATCCGAAGCAGGCTCCGGGCTCTGAGCTGTCAGCAAAAGCTCGACGCAGGGCTCGAACTCACAACGCACGAGATCGTGACCTGAGCCAAGGTCGGATGCTTAACCAACTGAGCCACCCAGGGGCCCCTAACCTATTTTATTTCTGCATATTGGTCTTGTCTGAAGTTCTTTCTTTAATAGATTTTTTCAGGGAGGGCTTATGGGACCAATATCCTTGTGTTTTTTGCATGTTGAAAACATTTTTTGTCCCTTTACACCTGAATGGCATTTTTGCTGCCTCTAAGATTCTTGACTCTGCTTTCTTTGAGTATCTTAAAATTATTGTGCATTTGCTTGCCAAGAAATATTAGTGTAGCAATGTTGTATGATAATCCAGTTTTCTTTCTCTTATAATTCGTTTGCTGTTTTGATTGGATGCCCAAAGTGTTTTTTTTCTTTTACTTTAAAGTTTAGTAATTTCATTAGAATATTTTGTGATATGAGTCATTCTAAGTCAATAATCTCAGGTATAGGAGTGTGTTCTTTTCAAATGCGGTTTCAAAACTTTTTTTTTTATTTCAAGAAAGTTTTTTAAATTACAGTTTTGGGCGTTTACTCATTCCCTTGTTTTAGTTTTTTTCTTTGGAGACTTCTATTACTCATGTATTGAATCGTCTTTCCCCATACAGCGTTCACCTGTTATCCACAGGGGATATGTTTCAAGTCCCCCGGTGGCTGCCTGAACTCATGGATTGCACCAAACCCTATATATTCTATGTTTCTTCCAATATCTATGTACTGCTGATAAGGTGTAATTTATAAATTAAATACAGGAAGAGAATCACAACAGTAACTAATAATAAAATAGAACAAATTATAACAATATACTATAATAAAAGTTACATGAATGTGGTCTCTCTCTCAGAAGATCTTCCTGTATGGCACTCACCCTTCTTCTTGTGATGATATAAGATGGTAAAGTGCTTACATGATGAAATGAATGAGGTGAATGACACAGTCATTGTGACATGGGGTCAGGCTACTATTGACCTTTTGATAATATGCTATAGTTTTAAAAATTCCTGGTCTGATAATTCTGACAGTTTCTGTCCTATCTGATTCTGTTTTCTTTTTTTAAAAGTGTATTTATTTATTTTGAAAGAGAGAGCAAGAGAGCAGGAGAGGTGCAGAGAGAGAGGTAAGGGCACCAAGAGAGAACCCCAAGCAGGCTCTGAGATGTCAGTGTGGAGCCCCACATGGGGCTTGAACTCAAGAACCGTGAGATCATGACCTGAATCCAGATCAAGAGTTGGCTGCTCAACCGTCTGAGCCACCCAGGTGCCCCATGATTCTGCTTCTGATGCTTATTCAGTCTCTTTACACAGCTTTTGCCTTTTAGTATGCCTTGTAAATTTTTGGTGAAAGAGGGACATGAGGTACTGAGTAAAAGAAAGTGCATCGCTAGGGTCTTTAGTAATGTGGTGGGGAGACGATGCGGGAAGGGAAGCATTCTCTCATGTTATGACTAAGTCTTCGTCCTTTGGTGAGCCTATGTCCCTGAGCTGTGAACTTCACCCATGCTCCACAGTCTCCCCTGCTCTCTTTCGGTGGGACAGGATAGCTAGAGGGGGCTGGAGTTGGGCACTTCCCTTTCTCCAGGCCGGTAAGGTGCTGAAAAAACCCAGTTAGTGAGGCTTTGGCAGAATGCTTTCTCTTGAGAGCAGGCCTAGTTAAGAAGAGAAGAGTGCTCTGGCATATTTTAAAATGGTTCCTTTCCCCCTCCCCTGTCAGAAACATGATGGCATTTTTCTCTGAGACTCACACTGAGGACCTTATAGGGCTCCTGGAGGAGGTAAAATGCACAAATGCCTGGGGGAAGCTGTGACTGGAGTTACGAACTCACACTTGTCCACATGGAACCTCCAGCAATGTATGCGGCCTCAGTTTTCCTGTCCTGGCAGGAAGTCTCTGCTCCTCTATGTCGTGATTCTCTGCATCCACCTGTCTGTAGCTCCGGCTTTGGAGGGATTCACTCTTCCTTTGAGCACCTTAGAGACTCATCGGAGTCCACTGTTCACTTCTCAGCTCCACTTCTCAGCTATTGTTTTCAAGTTGGTAAATATGTAAGTAGGGAAAGATGGCTGGTGGTTATCTTCCCCTTTCTGGGCTTTCCTTTATTATTTGGAGTTCTTGGCTCTGTAAGTGCTAACACTTTCCTAGCTCCCCAACACCTTCAAATAGGTTAAAAATTATTAGGCTAGCTTTTATAGCTGTTTTCAGTGGAATGAAACGAGCCAGTCCCTCATTGCCAGAACAGGACCCACTTTGAGGAGTTCGAATTTTGGTGAATATTTAAATTATCTTTCTAGGATCTCTAACTGCTATTAAAAAAAACTGACCTGTTTCATAGTGTCTTGTACATGCAGCATAGTTTCTGCACTTAAAAATACCTAAGCATTTTATGGGGGCACCTGGGTGGCTCCGTGGGTTAAGGATCTGACTCTTGGTTTTGGCTCTGGTCGTGATCTTGCAACTCATGAGTTCGAGCCCCACACCGGGCTCTGTACTGACGGCGCAAAGCCTGCTCGGAATTCTCTGTTTCCTTCTCTCTCTGCCCCTCCTCTCTCTCTCTCTCTCTCTCTCTCTCTGAAAAATAAATAAATAAACTTAAAAAATATCTAAGTGTTTTAAAGAATATGCTTTTATTCTACCTTTCAGTGTTCCATCGCCTTTGTTTCTTAGGATGTCATTTCTCCTTGAAGGAGTTTGTGGCTCTTGTCCTTTACGTTTTGATTGTGAGCTAATCTCTACCAAGCGTCATTTCTGCTGGAGTTCTGATATGGTTTGCAGAGTTTTCTAAGGGGGAAGTTTGCATTTGCCTCTGGTAGCACTCTAAGGGCTTCCCTATCTCCAGCCAATTTTAATGTTAATTTTAGGTGTACAGATGAAGGGGAAATGGCAATTACTACTAATAGTAATGGGGTTTCTTTGGGGGCGGTGGAATGTTCTGGAAGAGATAGCGATGATGCTGACACAACTTTGTGAATGAACTAAAAGCACTGAAACCACTCGAAAGTGGTTTGAACTTTACTGTATGTGAACTGTATGATAAAAACAAAAAAAAAATCCGAGTTTCTCTACATGCAAGTGATATAAATTCAGACTACACATCTCCCCCAGCCTCCCAAGGCCCAGGTGGACAAGAAATTTCTTTGTCACACCTCTGGGCCTGTGGATAGTAGTTTTTAGTCCTTATTTAAAGACAAAGCAGCTGTTCAAGGGTTTCGTATTTTACCTCTTGCCTCCTATAAGCCTTAGGACTTGTTCCTGTCTTTGGTGGGTATTAAAATCCCAACCTCAAACTCTTATGTCTTAAGTCTAATACCTCTTTAAGTCACCAGGATTTTTCTTCCTTCTTAACGTTCTAATTTGAATTCTTTTTTCATTTTTGGCCCCAGGGATTTTTTTTCTCTTGCTTTAGGTTAGCTAATTATTTTGAAAAGTTGGTTAATATATTGTAGTGTCACTATAGTCGATGTGATTAACACTTCTCCTGTTTTTGCTGCTACGCATAACACCGCAAGAAACATTCTTTTTGTTCAAAGGACTCTTTTTTAAAGTTTTTATTGTCTTTAATTTATTTTATGAGAGAGAGGGAGAGAAAGAGAATTCCAAGTAGGCTCTGCACTGTTAGCACAGAACCTGCCATGGGGCTTGAACTCACAAACCGTGAAATCATGACCCCGGGCCGAAATCAAGAGTCAGACGCTCAACCGACTGAGCCACCCAGGTGCCCCTGCAAGAAACAGCCTTGTACCTGTGTTCTCATGAGATGATACTTTTATTATTATTTTTTTTAAGATTGAGTCCAATAAGTGGGACTGTTGTATCTGTCAGGAAGGAAGATTTCCTCTGCTCGTCGAGGTTCTTCCAGCCAGACTAAGAATTAAATTGACATCAGACAGATGAACAAGAGAAAATCAAATTTAATTTCGTACATATGGGGAATCCACACAGATGTGAAAATTCCAAAGATAGGCAAAACGGGGTATGCGTGTCGTTCTGAACTAAGGAGAAAGGGATAGGGGTCTAGGACTTCAAAGGGAATCCATGCAATTCACAAGAAGTTGAAAAAGACTAACGGTTTGATAAAGAACTGTTTTCTGGGCCCCTGGAGGAACAAAGGGACGAAGAGGACTTGCATCAGACAGGCCTTGCTAGGTTCCTCCCTGTCTGCCGTACCTAGTTTATGTCATAATGTGTCCTCCTGGAGCCGACCCTCCGTCTACATTCTTTTTAGGCAGTTGAGGGGGAGGTAAAGAGCTTTTCCTGAACCTGCCGGGCTGCGATGCTTTTTAATTCAAAATCATCCCCACACCGAAGTGGCCCATCTTGGGGACCTTTGCACCCTACATGTCAAATGTATGCACATTTTGAATGTCCATAGCTATTGCCAGATAATTTCTCAGGGGTGCTGTAGAATCCCCCCCCCCCCCCCCACCCCCCCCACCCCCCCCCAAAACTTGTGAAGTGTCTGAAGCAGGTCTTATCAGTTGTAGAAGGTGTAATTCATACAAAAGATTAGACTTGTCCATCTCTCTCTTTCTTTTTAAGTTTAGTTATTTATTTTGAGAAAGACAAAGACAGCATGGGTGGGGGAGAGGCAGAGAGAGGGAGAGAGAGGATCCAAAGCAGGTTCCACGCTGCCAACGCAGAGCCCAATGCAGGGCTTGAACTCCCAAAACTGTGAGATCATGACCTGAGCCTAAACCCAGAGTCAGACTCTTAACCGACTGAGCCACCCAGGTGCCCCGAGACTTGTCTATCGCTTAAATTGTATTCTTCTAAATCATACACCGAGCACCAAGTGACCCATAAAGCTGATTCCCAGGCTCCCCTGAAGGTGATTCTAGCATCTGTTCACTTGTTCCGGAGTCACTGAAACTTCAGTTTTGTTCAGTCTTCCTTTTCGGATCCGTCTCTCAATTTTTATTCCCAAAGGGGTTGAGTTTGGCAGCTCTCCTTTCTGGCTTGGGTTCAAGACTCTCCCCTCGAAGGATGCTGGCTTTTTTCTTCTTTCCCAGGTTTTGACTATCTTGGGACATATCTCTGCCCATCCTCCCTTGGTCACTCCTAAGATTCACCCCTGGCCCACCTGTGATGGGCCGAAATTGGAATAAAATAGCCCCTGAAATTTGTGAATATTTCCTTTGCTATCATGGAAGATAGCGCTGGGAGTTGTGGAGAAGATGAGGACTATCTTAATAAGCATGGATAAAACTAATATTGATATTTTTAAATGAATAGTAAGGAAGTCGAGAGAACTGGCTGATGGCCAGTACGATAATAAAACTGCGAGTTTTAAGCACAGAGGGCTGATTAGGGGGGAAAAAAAGTTATATTGGGCAACACTGTGCGGTTTGTTTCGATAGTTTTGAAGCTTGAGGAGACGCAGTAGATATTATATGCATAAATGTTAGCAACACATTTCAGTGTTTGAGAATTTTGCTCGTAAAATTTAAGATGCTTTGGAATGAGAAACACGGTCACGTGGCTCTCAGTCTGCTTGAAAGACTGTAAATTACCAATGGTATTGTTTGGTAGTGGGCTGAGAAGTGACAGAGGTTACGGAGTCGGAACATTATTGCTGGACAACTGTACCTCTTAAGAAAAAATGTCAAGGAATTTCAGGAGTTTCGGAGCCGTGTGTGAAGAAGAAATCGTGTCAGTTCTGTCCCCTTGAAGTGCTGGGAGAGCTGACTTTTCGACAAGGTGGACAAGGGTGGACAGCGCTTTATGGAAATGAGCATTTTATGTTTGAACGGCTTGTGGCAACCGAATGGCCCATCAGTTGTCACCTGGGAATTTTTTCTCTCAGTGGTGGTGGTTGATGCTTTCCTGCTCTAAGCGTTGTAGGGATTCAGAAAGATTTTTCTCTAAAGTTCCAAATCCTTAGGGTTTATTTTACAAAAATTATTACATCCGCTTTCTTCAGTCACCTTTGGAATTGTTCGCCTGTTGTCCTGATGTTATTTTCAACAATTCAAAATCGTCGGTGGGGTGCCTGGGTGGCTGAGTCAATTAAGCGTCAGTCTTTTGGTTTTGGCTCAGGTCACGATCTCACCATTTGTGGGTTCAAGTCCCGCATTGGGCTCTATGCTGACGGTGCGAAGCCTGCTGGGGATTCTCTCTCTCTCTCTCTCTCTCTCTCTCTGCTACCCCCACCTCCCCCACCCCACAGCTTGCACTTTTCTTCCCCCTCCCCCCAAATAAATAAACTTAAAAAAAAAAAACCCACGAGATTCTTGTGATTCAGGAATGGACTGTATTCTGTTTTAATTTCTCCCAGAAATGGAAATGTTTCATAGGCTCCCTTTGGGAATGCAATTATCTGGTTAATCTCAGTGTGCTATTACAAAGCATTTTTAGGTCTTGGTCTTAGTCTGTAACAAAGCACCATAGACTTGCTGCCTTTAACAACAGATGTTTTTTCCTCGTGGTTCTGAAGGCTGGAAATCCAAGATCAAGGTGATGGCAGATTTGGTTCCTGGTTAGAACCCTCTTCCTGGCTTGCAGTCAGCTGCCTCCGTGGTGGGTCTTCATATGGCCGAGGGGAGAGAGCTCTCTTCTTCCTTTTATAAGGATCTGCCCTCCCACTCCTCATCATGGGGCTCCCACCCTCATGACTTTATCTAAACCTAATTACCTCCTAAAGGCCTCACCTCTAAATGCCACCACATTTCGGGAAAGGGCTTCAACATATGAATTTTGAGAGGACACAAACAGTCCATAACAGATCTCATGCCTCTAAATTTTATTTCAAGAAAATGCCTCTCAATACCACATTTCTAATAGAATACAGTATATATTTATACATATACACACACATATATGTTATCTAGACTATGTTGAAAAATATTTTGAAGTTGTGCATATATATGATATAAGGTATATAGAATATATTGCCAAATATTTTGAAGTCACATAAAGGGCAGTTTCTGGAACAATTGATCAGAATTTTTCTGTTTTTACTTGTAATAGAGAATACTTGTCTCTCAGAGAAATGATTTCCCATCGATTTCCTTCCCATTTCCCTTTCTTCCCTTCAGCTTTTATCTATTGGTAGAACAATTTTAAAAGAAATCTTGAAAAAAAAAATCAAACCCCGTCACTCTCCACAAGGCACTTTTTTTTGGTAAGTTCCATTTGTTAGTTTTGTTCATATATAATTAGAGTCTGCAATTTTGTTTTCTGCTTATTTTATTCCACTTAAAACTGTCACAAATGTTTCCCTGTGTAGTTACATCATTACCTTTATCATTATCATATGATTTTATGATTGCATGATAATCTCAAAAGATGAAATAGCACATTTACCGAGCTGTTATAATGGAAACCATTCTAAAGGGCGATTGTGAGAGGTGCTCCCCCTCCTTCCTCCTACTTGTCCCCAAAGATGCATGGGTCTTTTGGTGGGTAGTCAGAAGCTCTAGGCTATTCTGGGGGATGCCAGTCACAGAAATACCAGGTGCTCAGGGAACTTACAGTCCAGCTCAGCGACAATTTTTTTAAAAAAGTTTTTCAGGGGCGCCTGGGTGGCTCAGTCGGTTGAGCGTCCGACTTCGGCTCAGGTCATGATCTCACGGTCCGTGAGTTCGAGCCCCGCGTCTGGCTCTGTGCTGACAGCTCGGAGCCTGGAGCTTGTTGCAGATTCTGTGTCTCCTTCTCTCTCTGACCCTCCCCCATTCATGCTCTGTCTCTCTCTGTTCCAAAAATAAATAAACTTAAAAAAATTTTTTTTTTAATTTTTCATTACAAAAGCAAATCAATCTTGCTTCAAAAAATTTAGGGAGAGAAAAAAAAGAAGAAAAATCAGCCTTAGTTTCACCTTTGATACTATTACTGTAGTATTTCCTTCCACTTTGGCTTTTATATTAGTACGTTCTCCGCCCCCAGTTTTTAAAATTTTTTTTTTTTAACGTTTATTTATTTTTGAGACAGAGAGAGACAAAGCATGAACGGGGAGGGGCAGAGAGAGATGGAGACACAGAATCAGAAGCAGGCTCCAGGCTCTGGGCCATCAGCCCAGAGCCCGACATGGGGCTCGAACTCACGGACCGCGAGATCGTGACCTGAGCCGAAGTCGGACGCTCAACCGACTGAGCCACCCAGGCGCCCCTCCCCCCAGTTTTTTATTCTTTGTCTTGTGCCTTAAAAACGTACAGAATACATGAATACATTCTTACTGTAAAAAATCAAAATAATTCTTTTTTAAAAATTAAAAAAATTTTTTTTTAAATTTATTTTTGAGAGAGAGACCGTGCGAGCAGGGGAGGGGCAGAGAGAGAGGGAGACACAGATTCTGAAACAGGCTCCAGGCTCTGAGCTGGCAGCACAGAACCCGACATGGGGCTCGAACTCACGGGCCACGAGATCCTGACCTGAGCCCAAGTTGGACACTTAACTGAGCCACCCAGGCGCCCCAAGATCAAAATAATTATTAAGTGGAAAGGACACAATAGAGCTCCTCTTCCTTCTAGTACTAACCTCCCCGCCCTTTGAAGGTAAGTTTCTATTCAATATTTGGTGAGCATGATTCCAATTTTCTTTCTTTGTGGCTACGTACATACAAATACGTATACAGCTTATTTTCTTTTTTACAAATAGGACCATTTCTACATTGTTTTGTACCTTGCTTTTTCAATTCACAGGGGAGCCGCTTCATATTCTTTAGAAGGGATCATATCGGAATTTTAAAATGTTTCTTCTATTGATGGACATATAGATTTGTTCCTATTTTTTTCTATAACAAACAATGTTACAGTGAATATTCTTGTACATTCCTCTTTGGAACATGTGTGAGAATTTCTATGTGGTGGGTCCTTTTCAGTTGAACTTCAAGTTCACATAGGAGACATGTTAAAATTTTTGAGACATATTGTCAAACTGATTTGAATTTATGTCCTTTCTAATAGTATCCCGGGGTGTCTGTTGTCTTTTATTCTTGTCAAATTTCATATTGTAAAACATAATTTTTTGATAACTTTGGAATGCTTTATTATCGCTTTCATTTGTGTTTCTTTGCATTGTAATAGATCTGGCTTATTTCACTTAGCGTAATGTTTTCAGTATTCATTGATATGGTACCACGGATCAAAACTTCATTTCTTTTTTTTAAGTTTATTTATTTGTTTTGAGACAGAGAGAGAGAGATAGTGGGGGAGGGGCACAGAGAGGGAGAGAGACTCCCAAGCAGACTTCTTGCTGTCAGCACGGAGCCCTACACGAACTAAATGAGATCGTGACCTGAGCCGAGATCAAAAGCCAGTTGGTCAGCCAACTGAGCCACCCAGGCACGCCCCCGTCTTTTTTATTATAGCTACCTTGGTAAGAGTAAAGTGGTATTTCACTGTGGATTTGGTTTGAGTTGTTCATCTTTTTGTGCTTATTGGCCATGTGTACATCATCTTTGGAGTCATGTCTATTAAAACTCTTTTCCCATTTTTATAATGGGTTATTTGCCTTTTTTTTTATTATTGAATTGAAGAGTTCTTTATTTATTGTAGATACAAGTCCCTTATCAGGTATAGAATTTGCAAATATTTCCTTCCATTTTGTTGGTTGCCCTTTAATTCTTGACAGTGACCATTGAAACACAAAATTTTTAAATTTTTTTAAATTTTATTTTTAAACATTTACATCCAAATTAGTTAGCATATAGTGCAACGATGATTTCAGGGGTAGATTCCTTAGTGCCCCTTACCCATTTAGCCCATCCCCCCTCCCACAGCCCCTCCCATAACCCTCAGTTTGTTCTCCCTATTTATGAGTCTCTTCTGTTTTGTCCCCCTCCCTGTTTTTATATTATTTTTGTTTCCCTTCCCTTATGTTCATCTGTTTTCTCTCTTAAAGTCCTCATATGAGTGAAGTCGTATGATTTTTGTCTTTCTCTGACTGACTAATTTCACTTAGCATAATACCCCCCAGTTGCATCCACGTAGTTGCAAATGGCAAGATTTCATTCTTTTTGATTGCCGAGT
>NC_064818.1:29594727-29674638 GCF_023721935.1 Panthera uncia | reverse complement strand
AATGAGTCTCTTCTGTTTTGTCCCCCTCCCTGTTTTTATATTATTTTTGTTTCCCTTCCCTTATGTTCATCTGTTTTCTCTCTTAAAGTCCTCATATGAGTGAAGTCGTATGATTTTTGTCTTTCTCTGACTGACTAATTTCACTTAGCATAATACCCCCCAGTTGCATCCACGTAGTTGCAAATGGCAAGATTTCATTCTTTTTGATTGCCGAGTACTATTCCATTGTATATATATACCACATCTTCTTTATCCATTCATCCATCGAGGGACATTTGGGCTCTTTCCATACTTTGCTATTGTGGATAGTGCTGCTATAAACATGGGGGTGCATGTGCCCCTCCGAAACAGCACACCTATGTCCCTTGGATAGATGCCTAGTAGTGCAATTGCTGGGTCGTAGGGTAGTCCTATTTTCTGTTTTTTGAGGAACCTCCATACTGTTTTCCAGAGCGGCTGCACCAGCTTGCATTCCCACAAAATTTTTTAATTTTGATAAAATCTATTATATCTATTTTTTTCATTTGGTTTCTTGTGCTTTTGGGGTCCTGTCTAAAAAGGTTTTGCCTAACCCAAAGTCATGAGGATTTAATCCTATATTTTCTTCTAAGAGATTTCTAGTCTATCATCCATGGCCATTGAATTTTTTTAGATGGTGCGAAGTAAGTGTTCAAATTCATTTTTTTCCCCACACGTATATATCCATTATTGCAACACTATTTATTAAAAAGATTGTTTTTCCCATTGAATTGTCTTGATATCTTTGTTGAAAATCAGTTCACGTGAGGTTTTATTTCTGGTCTCTTCTATTGGAATGTCTATCTTTATGCCAATACCACATAATCTTGATTACTGTGGTTTTGTGGTAAACTCTGAAATTAGAAGGGTGAGTTCAACTTTGTTCAGAATTTTTTTGTTTATTTTATGTCCTGATTTTGGCTATTCCATATGAATGTTAGTATCAAGCTGTGAATTTCTGCAAGATAAAAGCGGTTGGGATTTTGACAAGGATTGCATTGAATATACTGATCAATTTGGGGAGTATTGCCATCTTGACAATATTAAGTCTTCTATTAACATGGGAAGGGTGTAGAGCTTACTTAAAAAAAACAAAAAAGGTTTAAGAAAAATAAAATAAAAGCCTGATAGAATTCCCAAGGGAAGCCATCAGGTTCTGGACCTTTCCTTGTGGGAAGTTTTACAATTATTTAATCTCTTGTAAGTATAGTCAGACTTTCTATTTCTTTCTCCTTTAGTCAGTTTTGATAGTTTATGTCTCTAGATTTGTCCTTTTAATTTATTAAAAAAAAATTTTTTTTTAACGTTTATTTATTTTTGAGACAGAGAGAGACAGAGCATGAATGGGGGAGGGTCAGAGAGAGGGAGACACAGAATCTGAAACAGGCTCCAGGCTCTGAGCTGTCAGCACAGAGCCTGACGCGGGGCTCGAACTCACAGACCATGAGATCATGACCTGAGCCGAAGTCGGACGCTTAACCGACCAAGCCACCCAGGCGCCCCTGTCTTTTTAATTTAGATTATGTAATGTGTTGGCATGTAATAGCTCATAGTATTCCTTTTATTTCTCTAATCCCTTTTATTTCTTATAATCTTATTTCTGTAAGGTTGGTAGTAATAGGCATCTATTAGTTCTAATTTGTTTATACTATTGTTCAAATCTTTTGTTTTCTTATTGACCAGCTACCTTGTTTTATGCATTTTGAAAGGGAGTATTGATATCTCCAACTATTATTTTTTATTTTTTTAAATGTTTATTTTTTGAGAGAGAGAGAGAGAGAGAGAGAGAGAGTGCAAGCAGGGTTAGAGCCGAGAGAGAGGGAAACAGAGGATTCAAAGCTGACAGCGCAGAGCCTGATGCAGGGCTCAAACTCAGGAACCCTGAGATCATGTCTTGAGCCGAAGTCATATGCTTAGCCGACTGGTTCACCCAGCCATCCCTCCAACTATTACTTTTTAATTGTCTGTTTTTCACTTCAATTCTATCAATTTTTACTTTATGTATTCCTGGATCTGTTGTTAGGGTCATATGTATTTAGAATTTTTATATCTTCTTGAGGGATTGACCCTTTTATCATTATAAAATGTCCTTTTTTTGTTTCTAGTAGGAATTTTTGTCTTACAGTTTATTTTGTCTGATACTGGTATAGTCACTCCAGTTCTCTTTTGATTACTGTTTGGATGGTATATCTTTTTCCTTTTTTTGACTGTCAATCTATTTATGTCTTTGAATGGGAAATGTCTCTTATAGATAGCATGTATTTAGATCATACTTTTTTCCCACTCATTCATTCTGACAAACTTTGAGTTTTGATTGGCAAGTTTAATCTATTAAACATTTAATGTAATTATTGATAAGGTACTATTTACATCTGCCCTTTGGTCAATATTTCTTTAATTTTTTTTTTTTTTTAGCATTTATTCATTTTTGAAAGGCAGAGAGAGACAGAGCGCAAATGGGGGAGGGGGAGGGAGAGAGGGCGACGCAGAATCCAAAGCAGGCTCCGGGCTCCGAGCTGTCAGCACAGAGCCCGACGCGGGGCTCGAACTCGACTGCGAGATCACGACCTGAGCCCAAGTCGGCCCAGGCGCCCCGGTCAATATTTCTTTAAGTATGCTTTTTGTCCCTTTCACACTCTCTTCTCCTTCTGAGACTCCTATTACTCACATACTGGTACGCCTGATGGTGTCCCACGTGTCCCCAAGGCTTGTTTAGTTTTATTTCTGGGTTTTCCTTTCTGTTCCTCAGACTGGATAATCTCAATTGAACTATCCTCACATTTGCTAATTCTGTCTTCTCCACGCTCAGATTTATTGCATTTTGGTTGTATTTTTTTAACCCCAGAATTTCTATTTGCTCTGTGTAGTCACTGAAGTCTGTGCTCAGTTAGCTCCGACATCAGCTAATGGTTACAAAGGGATTGCTCAAATGGCTAGAGCTAAGAAGTCTCCTATTCTTTGCCAAAGGGCTCTGTGTATGTGTTGGAACATGCCTTCAACGCTCAGCCAGGTAGCCAACAACTCTGCCTTAGCCCTCACTTACTGCTTGTACGGGGTCTCAAGGTCAGCCAGAGGTGATAGCCAGGGCTTCTCAGCTCTCTCCTGAGCGTGAGCACAGTCCCACGTATGCATGTGGTTTTTTAGATTACTAGGAATATGTTGGGGCTTTTAGAAGTCCCCCATGGACATTTCATTTCCCAATTTTTCCTTGTAAACTTTTTGGTTAGACTGTTGTTTTTCCCGACTGTTATCCACACTCACGTAGCCACAACGTTAAACAGCCACTGCGGATGGTTTTTGACTAACGCCCCTCGAGAAGAGACAGTTTTCATTGGGATAACTCTGAGTCATGTCAAATAAAGATAAACCTGCCAAGAGATCCTTCTAGGAAATGACCAGGCAGGTCAGGTAATGACAGTTTTCTGGAAACGTGGCCTTGAATGAGCTCCAACCTGGCTCTGCCTGCCACCTCCCCGCTCCCCCATTCGCCACCCCAAGTTTCTGGCGGGCTTTTGGTTTTCACTGTGATTTCAGGCTGTCCACTGCTGAGCTGGGGAGGGAGTTATGGAAAGAAGGTGAATCAAGTGTCAGCTAGTTTTCTTGAATAAATGTTTTCCGGGTTGCTGCAAACATTAATTTCTAGAGTTCTGAAAAAGTTGATTCTGACAATTTTTGCCATTGTTCCAGTTGCTTCTGAGAGGGGAAGTATTTTCAGAACTCCTTACTTTACCATTCTCACCGATGGTACCCTGGACACCTGATAATTTTCAATGTTTAGCACACCACATCTCCTTTGTATGTCCACAGTTAATCAGCATTTTCCTCTTCCTCTTATTCAGGATAAGGAATAGCATGGGGATGAGTTTATTTTCTCTTTCCCTAGGTTGCTACTTTCTCTGTTGAGAGAGAAATTCTAAAAATTGGGAATTTTCTTTGTTCTAGATTAGTAACAGTAAAACAACAATCATTTAGGCTTAACTATACATTTTACTCATTTCTATGTGCATTCCAGTTTCTTATATTCCATGGCTTACTTTATGCTGGGTTACACTTTCTGGTAATAATTCCAGTGAGAGTTCACAGCCTAAGAAATATTCTGAGTCCTGCATATCTGAACATGTCTTCTTTTTGTGCTAATAATTGAACACTAGTTTTATTGTATATAGAATTTAGTTTCACAATTATTTTGCCTCAACTTTGAAGTTATTTCTACATTATCTTTTATTTGAGAGAGAGAGAGAGGATGAGCAGGGGAAAGGGGCAGAGGGAGACAGAAAGAGAGAGAGAGAGAGAGAGAGAGAATCCCAAGCCGGCTCTGCACTGTCAGCACAGAGCCTAACTCATGGTTCGATCCCACAAACCTGGGATCATGACCTGAGCTGAAATCAAGAGTTAGATACTCAACTGACTGGGCCACCCAGATGCCCCTCCATTGTCTTCTTTATATTAAAAAAAAATCATTTCAAACAAAGAAAATTATAATAGCATGAAGAATCCTGCCTACCCTTCACCCAGATTTACCAATTGTTCACATTTCCCCACATTTGTTTTATTATTTTATTTTTGTCTTTGTCACTTTCTATTTTTTTTCTGAACTGTTTGAGAGCTGTTGTAGATATCCTCCCCCCAAGTAATTCAGTGTGTATTTTCTAAGGGCAAGAGTATCCACATTGAGAGCTATAATATCCTTATAAAAAATGGGAAATTTAACACGAACACAATAGTACTAACTAATATGCAGGCTCTACTCAAGTGTGTCCAATTGCCCTGTAGAAAACTTGATGGTATTATTTTTCTGGTCCAGGATTCATCTGGTTCTCATGTCTCTTTAATCTTTCTCCTTTGTTAATCTGGATCATTTCTTCCATCTCTCTTTGTCATTCCCCACACTTATATTTTTGAAGAGTACAGGCCAGTGTTTTTGTCGAATCTCCCTCCGTTGCATTGTATTCTTACATCCAATGCTTACATCCAATGCTAAAGTTTGGAGGTAGACAGACCGAATGAGAGTGTGCTTAATTCAGCATACTCCACCCTCACTCTTGAAAAGTCAGGAAAATACACAGTCGACTTTGGGAATATCCGGTACCCAAGCTCCTCAAGGCCTGTTGAAGCTCAGAATCCCCAGAGATGCCATGTAATGGCTCATTTTGGGGGGAATTTCCTGCTTTCTCAAATGGAGCATGAGTTGGCGAAGAGATCTCTGTGCGTTGGCGCCATCCAAACCAATGTCTCCCCAGTTCCCACGTTACAGATTTGATCTCCAGGAGGTTGTACACGGACTTTTTTCAAGCACACTTATGGCTGTCAACAGCATCTATTGTCATATTGTGTTGAAAACACCCATGCTTACAATGTACCTCCCGCTATCACCGTAGGCTGTGATAGCCTCGGAAAGATTTAGAGTTCGGTGACGTCATTTTATGAGGAAGTAGGGACTCTGGGAGATGAAGATCTGGTGACGGCCACATAGCTTGTTAGTGCCACGGCCACATCTTGAATTAATATTCTGAGTTATTATTTCAACTTGAAATGACCCAGCAATCCTAAAGAAACCACTGTTCAGCAGTGGCAAAACTACAGTGGCCACATAAATTGAATTCATGCTGGGAAGGAGGGGGGAATGGATATAGTTCCCATCTCCAGGACTAATATGCTGTGCATTTGCTAGCTCGGTTAAAAATGTCAGGTGGATAATATGCATAAAGTGTCATTGCATGGGGCTCTATGAAGTCAAAAACCAGAGACTGCAATTCATTATTCTAAGAGCATCTTGACTGTCAGCACATTGAATTAAGGGGCCAGTAGCAAAGAGGTCCTTCCCAGTTAACAGCCACACATGTGAAGGGTCAGGGGTCTTTAATTCAGAGGAAAGGCTCTAGCCATATAAACATAGAGATTTATTGCTCACCCAGCGATGAGTGTTAGGAGACGCGGGGGTCAACATCCTTCACGACATCTGCTTTTGATAAGCTCTGCAGAGTTAGTTATTTCCGTCAAGAGTTCTTAGCCCCAAGCAAAGTGGGGGTGGGGTGGGGTGGAGAGACAGTGAACAGAGGAGAGGAAGGGCACGGGAGCTCACAGGGATCAGAAGGTTAATACTCAAATACAGGGCTCCATCAATACGTGCTCAAGGGTTTTCCTGATGACACATTTACCAGCATAATGTGTGAGTTGAAAATGATGATGGGTTTTAATGTCTGTGAAATAGGTCTGGGTATTAAATACAGCAAAGCATTGCTTTACAATTGTAGAAAATCTTTTTGCGGTTCAACAGAAAATGATGCTTCGTCTGTAGTATATCCTCCCTGGGTTATCGGATACTCCATCTGTCCATTGTCTTTGAACGATATGTAAATTCTGTCGTGTCTGATGGTGATAGTCCACCGTAATTTGCAATTCATCGCCACTTTCTTTACTTCATATAAATTCGTGCTCTTTTGACTTTTCTGCTGGGCTGGTTAAAACACGGTTGGTTTCCTCATCGCATGAGTCAAAATCCTTAACATGCATTCATTTTTATATCTCTATGCGAATCATGATTTTACCTTTAAAAAAATTTTTTTATGTCTTTATTTATTTTTGAGACAGAGAGAGACAGAGCATGCGCAGGGGAGGGGCAGAGAGAGAGGGAGACACAGACTCTGAAACAGGCTCCAGGCTCTGAGCTGTCAGCACAGAGCCCGATGGCAGGGCTTGAGCTAACAGATTGTGAGATCATGACCTGAGCCGAAGTCGGACGCTTCACCGACTGAGCCACCCAGGCGCCCCGATTTTATCTTTTTCTGAATATTACCTTTTAACACAAAATTCTTCTGCAGCCTGATGGCTTGTGAAGAAATTCAGCTACACTCCTCTTTCCCGTCTAAGAGTTGGTTATGCAGACCGGGTCTCTGGAGATTTTTTGACTGGAACTTTTAAACAGCAGTATTTTCAAACAAAACACAGCTGAAACTTTTTCTTTTCTTCATTTCTGATGCACTGTTGGGTTTATTAATTTGATAGCACAGGACTATGTGTCTAAAGTACTTCCCTGTTTTACCAGTTTTGCTGCAAGGAGTTAAGAGAAGTTGATGGGTGGTTGGGGAGGACAGTGAGAAAGAAAATGTCAAGGAACAGAAAACCGAAGTGATGTTTTTATATGCTTCATCCCAGCGCTGCCATCGTGGAGCAGGAAGGGCTCCTGGTTGCATCTAACAACAGACCTAGATCTGGAACCCGTATTTTGCAGGTCTGCACTGCTCTTTGGAAAACAGGAAGAGAGGTAGAAGCTTATATGTTTAGAAGCTCCCCACCCAGCCCCGCAAACTGTATAACGCAAGAACTGTATTTCTGACGCCCTAATCTGAAGACGTTGGCCCCTAGATTACTGAGAAGTGAATGCAGAAATTCCCTTCCACTTGCCCTCCATGTGGGTTTCCTTGAACAGCAGGGAGAGGGAGGGACCACAGCTCCGGAGAAGGGCCTCCGTGGTCCCCTTATCCTTAGCTGGTTTTCTCAAGAGCTGGTGGGACTATGGTGTCAGGTGACTTCGGGAGAGTCATAAACATTCTCAGCCTCTCTTGTAGAAGATGAGCAAGGTGCAGATGATCTCACAGGCTTGTTTCTATTCTGATATGGTAAGAAGGCAAGGTCAAGCCTTTCTGGTGTGTTGAAGAGGGAAGGAACCTGCTATCTATCAAGGCTTTTTTTTTTTTTTTTTTTTTAATTCCTTAGCTTCATTTTGGTCTCAGAAAGGATAAGAAGGCACGTCTCAGTCCAATGGGGGTTACTACAGGCTTTCCATGGCTCCACAGTGGAGGTTGCCTGAGCCATTCCTTGGGACTCCTGCCCACTTTGGTTGGCTTGTCAATTCCAGGCCATTTGATTATATTTCTGCCTTGGTCCAAATTTTCTTCGTGGGTTGTTAGACACGGGTGAAGAAATTTGGGGCAGATCAAGAAGATATTCAAAGCTTGAGTATTTCATTAAAAATTGTTGAAAATGATTTCTTCCCCAAATGCTCTTAAAGCTAATAAAATAATTATGGTTATTAATCATGGGTCTTTAGAAGTATCAACAGTAAAAGTTAACTTCACACTCCATTTCTTTCTGGTTTTGTCCCAAAATAGAATTCATGCAAAATAAAATATGAAACAGACATTTCCGCTATATGAAATGTTAAGCATCTGACTCTTGATTTCGGCTCAGGTCATGATCTCATGGCCGTGAGATCGAGCTCCGTGTTGGGCTCTGCACTGACAAGATTTAGCCTGCTTGGGATTCTCTGTCTCCCTTTCTCTCTGCCCCTCCTCCACTCATGCTCTCTCTCTCCCTCTCTCTCTCAAAAAAAAAAAAAAAAACAAAACTTCTATATATACATATATAAAATAAATTTCCCTTATATAAAATGTTCATACTCCAACCAATTGACATAACGAAAATTAAGACTTCGTTATTTCCATGTGCATCTTTTGAATTTTAAAACACCTGGGGCAGCTGCTTTTATTTGTAGTCGAATCTCTATTCTTTTTAAAAAAAATTTTTTTTTTAACGTTTATTTATTTTTGAGACAGAGAGAGAGAGCATGAACGGCGGAGGGTCAGAGAGAGGGAGACACAGAATCTGAAACAGGCTCCAGGCTCTGAGCTGTCAGCACAGAGCCCGACGCGGGGCTCGAACTCACAGATCGAGAGATCATGACCCGAGCCGAAGTCGGCCACCCAACCGACTGAGCCACCCAGGTGCCCCTGAATCTCCATTCTTAAGTGATCTAGTCAGTCTCACATCTGTTAACAAGAGTCAGAACTAAAACCCACTCTCCTGACCTTTAATCTTTTCCTTTTTATACAGCACTATCTTACTTTCATTAGTTAGGAATGAGGGCTCCCTTTAATCATGAAACCCCTTTTTCCTTCTGAAAGATATTAAAATAAAGGTATATCATTCCTAAAAAAAAAATAAAAAATAAAAAACCAAGATGTAGATGATTTGTAATTTATTACTTAAATCAACTTCCATTTTAGAAAAAAAAAACAAATAAAATATATAATTTATATTTACATTTGTACAGTGGAAAGTATTTACACCATAGATATTAAGTACAAAATCGCATAGAAAATTCTAGGATGACACAGACAGAAAGGACCACAGTTTCCACAGGGAATTTTCTGGCTATGTTTTTCCTTAACAAATGGAAGCATTAGGCTAACAGTTGCCTAACCATTTTGCTAATTTAGCCAGTTACTGTCTCGCTTTTCTAGCTTGGTGGCCTCTCCTAAACAGGCTTTTTTTCAGTGTAATTAATAACTGAGTTTCCACACTGCTTTTTGGGGTTTCATCCTTAGGATACCTGTTCTGTCATCGTGGATCAGGACACTGGCCCTCGTGGGGTCCCCAGGGGGCAGAGCCTTCCCCTTAAAATGGCAGTTGTACTCATTTGCTAAAGTTCTCCCCATCTGGGAGTAGCAAAGCTACATTTCAAGGAATAGTCAGATTTTTTTCAGTTATGTCTTCTACAGGATATTTGCGTTGCAAAGAATACCCATCCTCGTATCGTATAGGGCCGAGGATTAGAAGGGGCTGTCATTTAGTGCGCTGGTTACAGAACTGAGGCTGGAACCGGGATCTTCTGACCCCCACGCAGCGCCCCTACTCTGGTCTCACTGCCTGGGATGGAGTTAGCTCAGCATCCCAGATTTTATTCTATCGAATGGGAGGCCAGAAGTTTCAAAGAGATGTGGGTATGGGTTAGCTGGGGGCCCTGCCCTCTATTTCAAAGACACTTGAAAAGGCACTTGCCAAAAGCCATCTACTCATAGGTCCTTAGGCAAACCCCAACCGCCTGGGCTGTCCTCCCTCCGGTTCACTTTTAGCTTGGACATTGCTGAAATGGAGAAAAGAGCCCACCAGAGGGAGGCGGGAAGCTCTTTTTGACCTGGTATGTTCAGGCATTGGAAAACTGAATCGTGGCCAATTAAAAATCAAAGTCAGAGACTGGAAGGACAGAAAAATCCAGCAAAGAAACAAGTTTTGTTGAAATAGCACCTGCTAATGGGAAGAAAACCACATAGGTGGCATTTAAAAGGACCAATCTTTTAACGTCAGTATCTATCTACCAAAAGGCTTGCTCACTGCTTAAGCAAAGTGCTTTCCTATGTCTACTTATACAAATAACTAACATGCTTCCAAACGATCAAAGGTGCCTGGAAAAATAAATTGAGTGCACCAGAAAATAGATCCAAATTTATGAATGATAATAGAATAATAGTGACACTGATCACAATAATAAGAGACAGTTCTTAAAACACCAAGATGTGACATATAAGAAGTTAGCAACAGCACAACATATATAAAATGGGTATCGTAAAATGGAAACATTTCTGAAATTATCTGCAGGCTAGGAAAAGCAAGAAAAATTCTGTTCCATTATCGAGGTCATCATAGAAATAAAACAATGTGCATTTAAACATTGCACACCAAATGTACCAAATAACAAGAAAAAAAAAAAAGCTTCAATAAAGTAAAAGTGGGGCACCTGGCCGGCTCAGTTGGAAGAGCTTGTGACTCTTGATTTGGGATCATGAGGTCGAGCCCACGTGGTTGTAGCGATTACTTTAATAAATGAAACTTAAAAAAAAAAAAAAAAAAGTGAAAGTAACAAATGCATAAAGTCCAGTTGCTTCAATAAAACGATCCGCCTGGGATTGCGGAGGAAGGTTGCAGTGTCCAGTTGGGTAAAAGGAGGTTGCTGGGAATAAAAGAATCGGGCACCTTTGCCCCTAGTATGGTTTTGCAGGTAAATGGCATTTTTACTGAATCACTGAAATATATTATGAAAAATCTCATAACATACACTTTTCCTCACAAGTTGCTCTCAGACTTATGGAGTATTTAAAATTCTTTGGAACCCTTTTTTAGATCATTGATGGGAGAGGCCACAGCGCTCAGAGAGTGGAGTCTGGGATGACAGTCCGGTTGCTGGAGAAAAGCTGTGGTCTGAGGGGCAGGGGTTCTGTCCAGAAGGAGTCCCTTTGATCAGTAGGGAGAGGCCGAGGTTGAGGCCAAGGCTGTCACGCTCTTGGGTCACCGCCGTCCAGTGGAACGCCTTTCTGAGGCTCCTCGTAGGAGTCCAAGAATCCCCAGGTCTCCGGGCGCCCCAGAAAGGCTTCATCTTCCCACGGCCAGCAGCCTGGGGTGGACACGTGGAAAGCTGTGAGCGCGGCCCTTCAGAACCACACTCATTGTGAGGGACGTGGTGTGACCACCTCAGGACTTGGTGAGGGGCACTCATACGAGTGGCTGTTTCACAAAAGAAAACCTTAACTGGAGAAACCACACTTCCTTCAGGGGCCCCTTCTGAGAGGGGCACCCTCCCCTTACGGTTAGTGTTTGGATGGGGGAACTGGAGTCTGCACCCCAACACAGAACTAGTCCACTCCTCTGAGTCTGTGTGTCAGGTTGACGGCATATTTCGTGGCCATGCGGTAGAGTGGAACGTTACTCCGTCCTGCCTCTATCCCTGCTGGTGAGCTTTGTATGGCTCTTGGTCTAGTAGCCCAACCATATTCCCAGGGCCACCTCTTTCTCCCTCATATACCTGCGGGAATGCCTTCCAGAAACACACACAACACGGGAGCTAATTTTCTCTTAAAGACAGGTATTCTAAACCCTTTTGGCCACATGGCAGCTACAGAGCCCCTCCGAGATTTATGCAGATCGTTCTAGAGCACACACACGGAACTCTAGTGGCCACGGTGATGGGAACCCTGCAGACCTCTGCTCATTCATGGGAAATACTGAGGGTCTTTCACGGAGGTCTTGGATGGCCAGGGAACTGGCTGGCTTTTTTGGCTAAGTTATGGAACAGAGCTGGCTTTTAAGAAAAAGGTTAGTTCCTCTATTTTTGGCCACAAATACCTGGCACTGGGT
The DNA here is from genome assembly GCF_023721935.1 of Panthera uncia. Lineage (NCBI taxonomy): Eukaryota > Metazoa > Chordata > Mammalia > Carnivora > Felidae > Panthera > Panthera uncia. Next base: position 29,662,710 of record NC_064818.1, on the reverse strand, counting down.
TTCTCTGAACATCTCATCACGTATCAGAAACCTCATCCCGGATCCCCGCAATCCACGCATGGGAGCAATCCGAGTGAGTTCCCAAAGGCAAAGGAAGGAAACCAGCACAGGGAATTTTAGCCCCTCTTTGTTCAGGCAGCTTTGCATCCAGGTTTGCTGGAGAGGAAGCAGTTATCAGCTCAGACCGCAACCAGAACACCTCTTCAAATCAGAAGAAAATAGACACTGATGTGGTTAAAAAGCAAAGCAAACCAAGCAAATCCCTGACAGGCGTAAAGACAAATGCATCTGACCTGTCGAAATCAAAAAAGCTATGGAACTATAGAATCACAACATATTACACCTAGCACCACCCGTTCGTTTTCAGGATAGGGAAGCTGAAACTCTTTGCTCTGTGGCCCGCTGCCTTCCCCTGGAGACACGGAACGCACAGGTCTGTACTAACAAGTTCACTGTGACGTATTGAACTTAAAACCAATAGGAAACCCTGGAGACTTGCTTATGACCCTGAAACAAACAAACAAACAAAAAACCCAAGAAATCAAAGCAGTTTTTCACCAGGAGGTCCTAATAACAATGTTTTTATGAGAATAAACACCAAAAATGAAAGAAATAGAAAGCGTGTATTTCCCTACTCATCAGAAACATAATAGGATAAACGGTACCCTTGTCAAAGGCTATCGCGATGAAAGGCACCAGGCGTGTTTGGTAGGCAAACAAAATTGTCACCTAAGTTGACAAGATGGCAAATCTTCCTCCCACTTCACACAGGACTTCCTTGTGTGAAGGTGAGCTAGAAAGGCAGGGAGCTCTGGGGGACAGAGGATGGGAATGGAGACAGAGAGGGATGGGGACAAGGACACAGGAGGGAACCAAGTGGTCTGAGGGCGAGGGGCCCTTGGGGGAGGGTCAGAGATTAGTAAGGGGTTTGGTAACCATTTGGGAAAGTGCCACAAATGTCAAAAAGGTAGAAACCTCTCAGCTTCTCACCATCTGCTTTACATGGTGAGGAAGAGCCAGCCCCGGGCACTGTATGGAGGTAAAAACGGGGCCCCTCGGAAATCAGGGACTGACCTGCAGCCCAGGAAAGGTCCTGCATGTTGAAAAATGACCTCTTTTTGGTAAACGGCACTAAGGCGTGAAAGGGATTCCTGCAGGGGTCACAGGACAGCTGTGCACGTTGTTGGGGACACTCAGGATGAGGAGAGTGGGTGAGGGGTTGGCTCACTCCAGGAGGCTTAGCACCAAGGTGCCTTCACAGGAGGCGCTTTTGACCCAAAGGAGAGCTCAGGGGAAATAACTTTTTAAAAGTCATAGGAAAATATACCATTAGTAAAAAAGAAGACATCTCGCTTTAACATCAAAACAGAAATGATAGAAAAACTTCAATCGTTAGCAAACTATATACAGGTAAATGTTTTCTTCCATATAAAAGACCCACTGCCTGCAGTATAGACAGGTCCTTACCAAAAATAATTACAAGAAAAAAAGTAATTAATTGGAGCTTTTATCATCTAGGGATTACTCTTGGAAACTCCACCCCCCCTCCCCACTGCCTAATCTATACAGTGGTCAGATAAGCTGTGACCTTCATTATGCAATTCTGAAACTTACATTCTGACCTGCTTTGAAAACATGCATTAAAGCTCAATTAAACGCACTGAAGGTTCCTGCAACAGAGCTTTATCTAGTGAATTACTGAGGTAACGATTGTTAAGACGACAGGTTGACAGCCTGGGGGAGCCTCGCCCACAGCGTCTAAGAGGGCACGGGTGGGATTCCAAGGAGGGTGGGAGCCTGCTGGGGGGTGGGAGCCAGCCCAGCACCAAGGAAACATCTTCTGCTGGGGTTAATAAAAAGGAGAATCCTCATTCCTCAACCAGGAATATGGGTAACTGGAATTTCAAAGCAGGATTTAAAAAAATGCTGATTTTTCCCTGTTAGGGAAAAGAAAAATAAAACGCTAGGAGTATTTATGGGATTTAGTTTTAAAAAGCAACTTCCCAGGGGGCAGTCGACAACCATCGGCCTGTCCCCCCACCACCGACCACCCAACGTTTCTGCTTCTCTGTTATTCAGCACACTTAGCATTTGTCCTCCAGGCCCCCTGTGTGGGCGCAAGAGGGCCTGCTTTGAACTTGATTTGCCAGAAATTTTAATGCATCTTTTCCAAGCGACTCCATTTAGTTGAGGTTTGACAATGAAAAGCAAGGTTGTTTTTTTTTTTTGTTTTTTTGTTTTTTTGTTTTTTTCCTGGACGGTGAACACGAACCACTGCATTGTCTAACCTTACATAGCGCTTTTCTGTGTTCCAAGTCCTTTCCCTGGACGGTCCTCCGTTGCCGGTGAGGCGGGCGGAGCCCATCCCCGGTCAGGGATGAGGGAACGGAGCTCGGCGGGCTTGCCCATGGTGGCCCCGGGGGCAAGTGGCAGTCAGGGCCAGCACGCGCACCTCCCTCCCTGGGCCAGGGCACTGTCCCACTGGCTGTGGGACTTGCAGGCCTGTTTATTTTGGCGGACGTTTGCAATAAAACATTTGGTCTTTGGAATGAGCGGAGTGCAAGAAAAATGTCTCTTGGCGGGCAGTTTCACTGTATTTCTTACAGAGAAGAGAGCCCAGGACTGGCAGTTTCCTCTCTTAAAAGGTGGCCGTGGTGGATCTGTCTTCCTCCACCGTTATTGGCTCAGAGTGGTTTGCTGGGAGGTGCGGAAGACCATTTGTCTGTATACAAATGTCCAGGATCCTGTGAGTCATCGAAAGTCCTCAAACCCATTCATTTGTGTGTCACGTCATATAGGGATGCTTTTTTATTTCCCCCATGCCCCCATGCGGAGGGCAGGGGGGTTGGGTGGCTGGTTCACCCGGCTGTAAAAACCCAGCAGATCTTACTGAGCCCCATGTCATGTGTGGATCACCATCTGGGTCTATTAGCTGTGACTTTTGCCATATTCAATTATACACATGGGTCCTTGACCCCCAAGGGGTCCGGGATGGACTCAAGCTGTCTGCAGCCCCTGGATGTTGGATGTGCTCGTCCGACTCAGGTAAAGAGGCCGCTGTTCCTACTTACGATAAGCATCCAAAAGGGGAGAATGTGGAGTTATCAGTTATCAGTGAGGGTCAGGACTGGATCGACACCTTTGTGGGTCAGGCACTGTGAGTGGGAAAAATAATAAACTCGTTGTAATGCATTTGCTTTGGCTTGCAGGGCTGAGAAAAGATGTTATGGAGTTAAGGTCAGAATGTGTGCCCTGGGTGATCCAGTCTTTCCCTCCTGAAAGTGCCTTGGGGAGGAATTTCTCGGAGCTGTCAGGTTTATTCAAGAAGGACCTTGTTTGCCTTTGAATACCCACCGCCCTTTGTTTCTGCCTTTCTCTGGCCTACCTGCCCTTCAGATGTGGACGTCATTTCCGTTCTGATCTTATCTCCCACCAGAGGTGAGTGGAGGTGAGAACAGGGGCAGTATCTTTGTGCTCTACACAATGTCCACCTGGTCCCAACACTTTAGGCCTTGGTACAAGGTCGTGGCTCTAAGGAAAAAGGAGATGTTGAATCCTTGCCAGTGGTCGCCCTGGAGGGGCCGGGGGATGACTCATGAATTGGGTCCTAGTGTGACCCCACCTCCTGGTTGGCCAGGTTGACATCTGTCGTCACGGCGCACGGTTATCAACGGTGCCTTCCTTTACTTGCAACAAGTCCTCGATGGGACAAGAGAATATCGCCATCCTATTCACAGAAGAAGCAGGTGGCAAAGTGGTCTGCATAGGGTGACCGAGGGAGAAGGAAGGCAGTGGGTGGGTAGTTACCAAGCTCTGTCCCTTCAACAATTCCTCGAAAGGAAGAGGGCTTATTCCAGATCCTCTTGAAAATATGTCGATTGCTGCCTCTCTCCATCATTTCAGCTCAGTGCCAGCTGGAGCCTCTCAGGACACCGGACTACATGCGCGAGGCCCTTGGCTCTGAGGGTCAGCCTAGGCGTCCAACCTCATTGCCCAGTCTTCTCTCCTCTATGACATCATCGCTCTTTCCTCTTGAAGACAAATGCTCTCTGGTTTTCCAGCTTGGTACACTCATCAGCCGATGACATTTGAGAGAACCCAGGAAGTAAAAGGGTTAACAGCGACGCACCAAAGGAAGTTAAAGGAAACATGTTGAGAAGGAGCTAGGAAGGTGATAGGTCTCCGGCCCCAGCTTCCCGGGGAGGTCTTCCGGAGGTGGGACAATGACAATGCTGGCGGGAGAGGCTGCTCAGAGAGCTTCAATTGTCCAATAGAAAGTGGCATCCAGGAGCCCTTAAAGGTATAGCGGCACAGCAGCAGACGGTCCCAGCTGTGGCTGTAGCTGAAATCCCAGCAGAGAGCTGGAGACACAGGCATGCCGAGCCTTCACTCTTCCGGTTGAGCTCTGGCCCTCAGGAAGGGCAGACGGCCCATAGTCACCTGTGGTCACCCTCTGATCAACCCTCAAGCCAGGCCCCTGGGAAGGGTCTGGCCTGAGACTCTCCGTCTTCTCCCTCCTCCAGGGCAAGGTGCTTTCCCCAAGGCTCTGGGCTGGCTGGCTTCACTTCTTGGCCACCAACCATGGACTCTGGCCCTTGAGGAGGCATAGAGAAGGGGAAGGTTGAGGAGGAGCCCCACCAGTGGTCGGCACGTGGGGATACCTCTCCGGACCAGGGGAATCCCACAGACCTGGCCGACCCAGGCAGACTCCCGGCGTGGGCCCCCCTTCCTACCCGCTTTCGTCTGTAGAAATCTCATTTGCCCTCCCTTGACTAGAGAAGCAAGTATGGCCCGGGATTATGCTCAATGGAAGATTGTGCCTGGGATGGCGGGCAAGGCAAGGGGAGGACTGCTCGTCTGCAGGGCCAGCTCCTCCCCCTGTCCTCTGTCCTCCCTCCCTGGCAAACTCTGTCCTCCCTTCATTCTGGCCACACTGGCTGCCACAGAGTCCCCTGGCTGTGCCCTCATTTAGCACTTAGCACATACGTCTTTGCATTGCTGGGCACCCCTGTTAAATCCTGGAGGGCAGGCTGTGTCTCACAGTCCATAGGAGCCCTGGCCTTCCTGCCCCGCTGCCTGCACATAGTAGGTGCTTCACCAAGTAGACTGTTAACTTGGCAGGTCATGGATGTTTATGAACCTTGGCCATGGGAGGGAGGCATTGAGCTAGGTCTCTAGGTGCCTAATGCATTAGAGAGTCCCTCCCCTCTAAGAGTTCACTGTCTGGGTTGGAAGACTGACTTTTCCTCCTCCATTAGAAGGCGGAGGAAGAAAAAGACACAGAGTTCTGGGTTGTTCCAAGGAGGGAGACTCACCTAACTTAGGAACCCAGAAACGTCTTCCCAGGGCCCTGGTGGTGAGAGCTGAATTTTGAAAGGTGAGAAAGGACAGCGTTCCCGGCAGAGGACCCGGCGTGGGCAAGGGTGTGGAGAAGAAGCGGAGAATGCGTGTGGGCCGTGTAAGCAGACCCTTGCCGGGGAAGGCCCCGCAGTGCTGAGGCTTGTCCCCAGTCCTGCTCGCCTCCGTCTATCCTGTTCTTGGACAGAGGCTTGGGTGTTGCTCAGGGGCAGGCTTTTCTAGGGACCAGGGGGTTATTCTGTGTGTGCAATCCCGCCTTAGCGAATGAAACCCGGCTCTCCTTCCCTGCGCCACCCCCAACCCCCCCACCACAGTGAGCAGCAGGCAGCCTCGAGGAAACACCACCTCAAAACTCTGCTCCTTGAAGAACCGAGCAGCCAGCCCCTGCCTGGTCCTGCTCCTTCCTTCTTTCCCTGCCTCCCTCTTTGTGTGCGTCCTCTTTTCTGGCTCACTCACTGGCAGCCCACCCTTCTCTTTTCAGTGGCGTGGAGCTTAGGTGCTCGACTCTCAGGGTGTCTTAAAGTGAATCCAGGCGCAGGGCCTGGGGGGGCGGGCAGGGGTGGTGTAAGGTCAGGGGTGCAGAGAGCCAGATATGGGGGGAGGCAAGGTGAACCTTACCACGGCAGCACTGCGTCCTTGAGCCTTTGTGGGGCTTTGGGGATCCTCCCTGTGTGCCAGGTAGTTAAACCCCTATCGCTTTGTCTCTGATGAATTTAGCGGGATAGATACCGATGAGAGCAAGCGCCTCTGCGGCCATCCCTGCCCTCCGAGAGCCAACCCCGCTGACCTACCCCACCAGCACAGGGCTGCTTGGGGTCCTCTGCCTAGGGTTATGGAGCACACACATGCAGCACACAGTTTTGCAACGCCAACTCCATGCAAACTACTGTCACAGCCAGATGGCTCTAGGCGGAGGGGACAGGGAATGCTCCAGTGTCCGGTCCACCCAGGAGCCGACCGGTCAGTGGAATCAGTGGGTTTCAGGGCTGTCAGAGGTCACCTAAGTCAACTCCCTTATTTGACACTCAGGGAAACAGAGAGCAGGAGTAAGGTGCCCCACGCCACATAGTTGACAACGGAGAAAGGACCGGAAGCCGAGCCTCCTGACTTGCTGGCCAGCGCCCTCCCTGTTCAGGGGCTAACCCCAACTCTCCCCGTGTCCTTGGCGCTCCATTCTGCCGGATGAGGTCAGGGGAAGGGAGGCCAGCCCTCGGCCTGGCAGGGAGGAAGCACAGGGGGAGGCTGAGAAGGGGTGAGGTGTGGAGGGAGTCGTTTCTTCCTTAACGAGGTGGAGGGCTTCCTTTGGCTCACGTGACTGCAGAGGCACAAGTCACTGACCTTGGTGAGAGCGATTATGTGGGCCTAGACCACCCTGTTCCACTGTCAACCATGGGGGGCACCGGTTCAGTCTTCTGGTAAGCCTCCAGGTAGGCAGGGGCGTGAGCCTCAGAAGGCAACAGGTCTCAAGACCCAGCACTTAGTTCCTAGAGAACATTTGCCAGAAGGACTGTAATGGGCTCCGTGGGGCCGGGCTTGGGTGCGCCACTCACTTCCTGGGCAGGCACGTCTCAGCAGGAGGAGCTGCACGTCCCAGGGACGGAGTGAGTGTCTTTAACCTCTGGGAACCCTCTCTGGTCACCGGCCCCCGGCACTGCCCTCCCGCAATGCTCCCGCATCTCGTGCACCTGCTCTGCTGGTGTCGGTCCTGATCTATTCTGCAGACCGCTCGACCATCGGTTTCCCTGCTTCTAACGTCCCCGCACCCCGTGTGACACAGAGATGAGTTGAGTCAAGGTCCCAGGGGGCCCCAGGTGTGCAGCTCGAGGCCCTGCAGGGAGGAGGTCCTGGCTGAGGATACACGAGGCACCGAAGCACGTGAGGGTCAAACCTCAGTGGACGGCCACTCACCCGGGAGGGCAGGGTGGTCCCCGGCCGGTTGTTTCTTTTTGTCTCCGACCACCGGGCAGCTTGAAGTGACATGTGTGGAGGACCTTCCCCTGCCCATCCAGGGCTCTCCTGCCAACTTATTTCTCCTTGACGCTGACTTTTAAACTTGCCCTAACACATATTTCTAGGCTATTCTCTATGTTCTTGTGAAGGGGATCCCTGTGGTATTAACGGGGGGTGTAATAAGGAAGTGAAACACCAGGATGGACATAAAGTTCGAGGGTTTTCTCTGGGGACAGTTACCCCGAGTACTCAGCTCACACAGAAGCTCAGGTTCCGGAGCCTTCCAGTTAATGTTTGACTCTAGCCTGAGGCCATCAGTGGGTTCGGACTGCTCCAACGAGAGCCTGAAAGGGAGTGGGTCTACAGGAACCAGGTTATACTGATTCCTCAGGACCTCAGTCCGGCCAGGGCGGGAGGAAGTAAAAGGAGCGGGTGAGGAGGCCACTCTCTCCGGGAGTGGAGGATGTGGGCAGGGCAGCGTTCTGACTTTCAGGGCCCGTAGTCCCTTTTATGGCCACAATTACATTTTATGACTGCTCTGGCAGAAAGATGAATATAACCCTGGCTGGATTCATTATTAGACATTCTTTTCTTCCCCCCTGAATTTAAAAGAAATGAAAAAGCAAATATTTTCTTAGCTCCTGAAAGTTCCGTGGGGCCGGGCTCGCGGCATTGTGCGTGAAGAAGGCGGCCCTGGCTGGGGCTGATAACATCCCGGACTCAGGATCACTCGGGAAGGGCCACATCCTGGAAGTCTCCCGCCACAGGAATAACGACAGTGCCAGCTGGCGGCGTGGGCCTGGGGCCCGCCTGCTTCTGCCCCGTGGGGAGGGGACAGGCGACCGGTCAGTGACCATGGAGGTCAGCTCCAGGCCTACTTTTCAGTAGCTTCGTTTGCTTTTCAAACGAAGAAGCTGAGATGCAGAGAAGGAAGCGGATTCCTAAAACACATGAGTGGCCGTCTAGAGTAAGAATGTTGATATGGTTGGTCCCCTGGGTCGGGGCAGCCGGTGGTCCCCTTACCACAATGTGGCAAGGGTCCCACGAACGTGAAGCCCCCTAACGTAGTGTTCGTGTGACTGTGTCTAGAGCAGCGTGTTATTTTCAAGCCCCGAGGAAGCACCAATGTATGTTGTAAAACATCGAACAGTAAACCTGTGTGCCACACGTAGGGGGTACTTAGGGCAGGTTTCCTGAGACCTCTCCTAAGCCGTGTGCTGTGAACAGAACTCTGTAACCCTCTATTTACTAACAAATAAACACAACTTCGGATTGCCAGTCTGCCCCAGATTTGTGAGTGTTTTTTGAATGTTCTTTGTCGGAGTGCAGTGGCCATGAGGCAAGCTTTCCAGCTGCTAGTGGTGCGTGGGCCTTGCAAATCTGTGTCAAACGAAAGGCCACCAACAGCAGTAGCTGTGACTAGTGACTGTCACTCAAAAGGAAGAAAAACACAAAATCATCAAAGACAAAAACAAAAAACAACAAAAAAAACCCCCAAGAAACCAAAAGCAGTAACAAATAGCCCTTTGGAGCCCTGGGGATCCTAGAGGGTTTCAGCACAAGTGAATCTGAGATGTTCACACGGCTCTAGAACGAACTTGGGATATCTTACAATAGACGTTGCTTCAGAGTCCCCTCCCTCCCTCTGTTGGACCTCACAGTTTCATACAGTTGCTGTCTACTTCTGAGGACCCCTGCTTCGGAACTTGCTGCTCTCACAAGAAAGAATGTATTTAATTTAATGATTGATCAGGATCAGGAATTGCCACGTTTAACTTTTTTTAATAATGAAAATCCGTAAGATCTTAAAATATTCTTGGCAAAAACACCACCGATGTCCACATCCCCGTGAGTTCACACGTAAGCTAGCCAGCACCTTAGTGTTGGCCGGCCCCCTTCGGCACCAGAACACAATAATTTATTAAGCTTCAATACTTAATAAGTGTGCACAAATATCATGCAAACATATGCCCGTACTCACAAACAAAAAGTGTATTAGAGTCGTAGACGTATACAAAACATCTCGTAAACAAAAAGGAAAGAGGTTGGCATTTTCTGTACAAAATATGCAAGGTTTTCTTTTTCTTTCTTTTTTTTTTTAATAATAATCTGTAAGATGCATCATACTTCCGGCATTTTCAAAAAGTGAAAACTGTATAAAAATAAATACTCTATGTACAAACACACACACAGGCCAATCCCAGGTTAGAGGCATCACTGCAAAACAAAAACACACAAAACAACGTAGAGTTAGTGTCAGTGGGTCTGCGGGCGTCTACTTCCCTGGTGGGGAAGGAGTGTGCGCTCTGGAGGGCTGAGGGGGCAGCTCTGGAACAGGGCCCCGCGGCCCCCTGGGCGGAAGACCCCTGAGCTGTCTGCACCCCGAAGGAAGGCAGAGGCAGGGAATCACTTTCGCCTTCCTGTCACACCCTTCCTGGCCACTAGAGGGCACTTGCTCTCTATGTGGCCTTTGGGGGCTTGGCAGTTGATGAATTACCGCATCCTCCGGGACTGAATTTCTGGTGTGGACCAACAGACAGGAGGCTTTCTAGTTACTTCCCCAAGACACCGTAGCTCTGGACAGTGGCTGTTCTCCCCCTGCCAACCTCAACCACTGCCATCTCCTAACCATCAGCGGCAACCTTGAAGAAGGAAATCTTGGAAACACGTCATTTGACACGTCTCTTCCCTCTGCCTGTGGAGTTTTAACTAGGTCTCAAGGGACACACCAAAGGGACGAGGCATGGCTGGAGAGATGGATTCTCGGGGGGGGGGCATCTCCCTTGAAGCTGAGCTTTTCCCTTCTCTGCTCAGGGATGCTTTGGGTACATGTACTTCACCTTGGGTCTGGCGTCTTGGTGGTTTCACTACCTTTAACTCAATCCCGTGAGCTAAGGAGATTCCGGGCATTTAGCACAGAGGAACCCTTCATCTCATTGTTAAGCGGGCCACTACTGTCCCTGAGACAGGGCTGGGTTAGCTACGCACAAACTCTTGGATAGGTTGGGTTCTCCAGCCCTTTTATTTTATTTTATTTTATTTTATTTTTAATTTATTTAAAAAAAAATTTTTTTTAACGTTTATTTATTTTTGAGACAGAGAGAGACAGAGCATGAACGGGGGAGGGGCAGAGAGAGAGGGAGACACAGAATCGGAAGCAGGCTCCAGGCTCTGAGTCATCAGCCCAGAGCCCGACGCGGGGCTCGAACTCACAGACCGCGAGATCGTGACCCGGGCTGAAGTTGGACGCTTAACCGACTGAGCCACCCAGGCGCCCCTCTCCAGCCCTCTTAGAAGGATAGACCAACACCTGGAGACCGCGTAGTGAGGGCTGTGAGAAGTATTGGTGGGAGCCAGGTGGAGGGTGGCTGCGGAGGGAGGGTGGGCAGCATCGCGGCCGCCACCTCTGCCGAGGACCCGGGTGGGCTTCCGGATTAGTGACCTGATGGCTGTCATCAAGTCAGCACAGAGGAGCCCTGTGCTTTGGGGGCCCGGACTGAGCGGGGTGATTGGGTTCAGGAGCACAGCCCTGTGGTGTTAGACGGTGTTAATGATGCCAACGCCAAGGCTAGCGTGAGCAAATGAAAGCTCATTGCTGATGGGAATTCTGGGAGCTCAGGAGACGCTGGGCAGCAGGTCCCCCATGTGCCAGCAGGAAGCTCTGGCAGCTTAAGTTCAAGGGGAAGGGTAGAGCGGTGAGCCGGTCAGTCTCTACGAGGAGGTACAGAAGCTAAGTGAGTTTATAGTTTAAGCAACTTAGATTCCCGACATCTGTATAAATGTCATCATGTGGCTTACCTGACCTCGCGTGAACGCTGCGAGAATAGCTGCCGATAACTAATTTTGAAACACGGTCTAGGGGCGCCTGGGTGGCTCAGTCGGTTAAGCGTCCAACTTTTGATTTCAGCTCAGCTCACAAAGATCCCAGGGTTGTGGGATCACCCTGAGTGTGGAGACCCTCTCTCTGTCCCTTTCCCCGTTCATGCCCTCCCTTTCTCTTTGTCTCTCTCTCTAAAACAAAACAAAACAAAAACAAAAACCCAAAACAAAAAAACCCCAAGGTCTAGTAGTCCTTGGAGGAAAGGTGCTGTAGAAATTAACCACACGAAGCATGAAGAGATCGGCTGTGGGGCCACATGGACCCGCCGCACGCTGGGGTCCTCGGATGCCTCAGAAAACATTTTTGAAGGTTCTCTAAGTGCGTGCAGTGAATGAGATGTGTAATGGGCACCCTGCCTTTGGGATCATTCCTTTCTCGACCCATGCCTTGCGGCCTCATCTGCAGAAAGGCCCAGCGTGGAAAGTGTGCGTGCATGATGTCACTTGAGAATGGAGCCCCAAGGACCCCTGTGTCCCCCGAGGCACCGCAAACCACCGGGCGGCCTTACCTTGTTCCAACAGCCCTGGACTGGTAAGCCATCTTCGCCCTGCGGGGAGGAAGGAAGGCAGGTGGCTCAGACTCTGGGACAGCCCGGCGAGCAGGCAGGACAGGGGAGCAAGGGCCGCAAACACTGTGGCAGCCCGCCTCTTGTCTATCCCTCTCCTCTGCTTCAGGGCAGAGCCTCCGAAATGGGTGGGAGGCAAGCCGGACTTCCCACTGACTAGGGTCACACGCAGTCACCGTGCAAGGCCAAGGGGGAGGCTGCCCTCGCCTGTGGGGTCAGCGAGCAGCGGTGACCTGAGTGTCCTGTTAGGAACAGCCCTCGGCCGCGCAGGTCTCTGCTCTGGCTGTACTGAATGCTAGGTGCTCACAGCTCAGTCATTCAGTGCTTGGAGGCCTGTTTTGTCCTCTGTGAAACCTGGGGAAGGTGCGGTTGTATGAGGTGATCACTAAGGTGTCCCCAGCTCTCCTATGATCTTAGTTTCCTCCCTTCCTGAGCAGCAGGAGGAAGAGATCTAGGCGGTTCCCATCCGATAATCAATAAGGAGGAGGGCGGGGTGCAAAGAGGCAAGCAACCTCATGGGAATCGCAACATGGTCTCGAGGTGCCTTCAGCAGGGCGACGCTGTCCTCGGGCTCAGCCTCAGCCGTTACTGGGAATTTGGGGCCGGGGGCGGAGATGAAGTGGAGGAGGGGGATCAACCGTGCCCCGTCTGTCCCCTTTGCCGGTGGCACCCACGGAGCACCTGTAGCCCCAGGACGTCCTGAGGCTTCTCCGGCCCTGATGTCCTGGCCCCCTCTGGCATACCCTGGGGGAATCTGGAAACTGTGAGACAAGGTGGGAGTGTGAGGCTGAACCGGGGCCTAGATCTGGTCTAGAATTGCAGCCCAGATCCTAGAATTCCACGCTCCAGGGCACAGAAGGATGGACACAGGGTTTCAGATGACTGGAGCAAGCGGTTAGCCCAGAGGTGGTTGAATGGGAGCCCTCTGTGCCGCAGATCGATTTTATCCACCACGACAGGTGCCTAAACCTCTCGCCTGGCAAGTAGCAGGCAGCCGGCCCGCCGCGGAGGGCAGAAGAAGCCTAGTTATCTCAAACTGAGATAGCTTCCCCTGCCCCCATGTCCACAACGACACGGGGGCAGGGGACGGGAAAAGAGCCACGACGAGAAACAAGAAAGGGAAGATATGTACACTTCCCCAGCGAGATTCATAGACAAAGGACACATCGGTATGGGATGTTATTGCAGAAAATGCCGGTTTGCATTAAGGACCAAATAAAGATGACTTTCATTGTCCCCTCTGGGTCAGGGAGGGTCTGCAGGGGGAGGTGGTGCATTCCAGGGCTTCATGGAGACCTGCCCCCTTCCCCAGCCTGCCGTGGGGCGACACTTCACATGGACCCTGGAAGGGAGAGGAGCCTCCGTGGGGCCACGGCGGCATTCCCATTGGCACGTGATGGTGGCAGGGCGACAGAGGAGAGTGGGGCAGGCGGAGGGAGTGTGTGAGAGAGGAGCAGGGTGGCGCGGGCCAGCGGAACTCAAGGTACTCAGGCCACGGAAGGCACGTGGCCGAGAGGAGACCTGGCTGGTGATTAGTGGAGGCGCTCTGGGGGGACCGGGGTCCTATGGCTGCGTGCTCGGGGGTCATCAGGCCAGGCGGTGGGGAGGTGGGGGCAGTGAGCAGGGGCTTCAGCAGGGGGGTGGGGGGAACGGGGAGCATGCTACCCTGCAGTCTTCTTTTGTTGTCTATACTGGTCCTAAAAAGTCCCTTCACGGGGCTCCGTGGTCACCTCTCAGGGGCACACAGCGTATTTTCCTACAACTTTTTCTCTTCTCTTCAGAGATAATTCTCGTGTGACCCCGGAGTGAGACGTGGGACCTGGAGCCCTCATCTCTTACTTGTATGAAAATAGCTCCGCGCACTCTAGACCTCCTGGGGAAGTTTAGGAGAGCGGGAACCTCCTAAGCCAATTGCCTTGGAGTGAGGTGCCGTCCATTTCTCTCCTTGCAGTGAGGTGAAAGGGTGGCTATGGGGCTAGAACGTCCCTGCCCGACAGACCCTGAGCCAGGTGTGAGCAGCACTGTGGCCACTCGGCCAGCACATGCGTGGGGAGGGTTCCTAAGTGCCTCCCTGTCTCCCCTCTTCTCTTCCTCAACTACATTCTCGACCTTTCCGTTCTCTTCCAGACTTGCCGGTGGTGGGTCATCTGCAGATGAAAGGGAGGGAAGCCAAGGGAGGGTTTTGTAGTGTTTCCCCAGGTTGAAGCAAAAAGGATGAATCGTTTAGTATCTAAAATCCTGACCTTGGACCATCCTTTAGTTCTGGTGGCAGCACCAGGGTAGCGACCCCAGAGCCAGCCTGGAAGAACGGGCAGAGTGGCCCCCTCTTCTAACTCAATTCTAGAACTTCTCAGTCTACCCACGTTTATGAGCATGCCCGTCTGTCCCTGGCCACATCACAAGATGGCGGAGCGGAAGGGGTGTGGGACTGGCTCAGGCATCTCATTCAAATGTTCCGCCTGGGGCTCAGCTGATGCTTGCTGAACCAACCGCAGTGTGTGAAGGAAGAGAAGTCACAGTTGCCAAGAACCTGTCCAGAGGATCTCACCTTCCTGACTTTCTGGGGGCAGGTTTGGCTAGAAGCCCCTAGGAAGGGAGGGTCAGATGCGGGATGGCTCACATTAAGGGGATGCGCTTTTGCAGCAGCGGGAGGAAGAAGCCAAGAAAACATCTGGCAAGCTTTGCGTGCTCCAGGGGGCATGCTTGGAGGCCCTGAGGACCAGCCAGGGCAGGGTGACCCTTAGCGTCTACAGAGAGAAGGGGCAGGAAGTGGAGACTGAGTGGATGGGGCAGGAGGCGTGAGGAGGGCGGCTGGAGAGGCATGCGGGCAAGAACCACACACGTGGGGAAGCCTGAGTCGGCCATGCAGGCGAGGGAGGGTGATGCCATACCAATGGGCACGGGGCATCCAGTCCGTCCAGCCCTGGTAACCCCGGCTCCCCTTTCTCTCCTTTAAAACCTCGGTGTCCCTGTTCACAAAACCAACCACGATGATTATTTAGGTTGAGGCCGGCCAGCTCCGACTGTGGAGTGGAGAGGCCCAAGTCTTACCCCAGCCAGGATGCAGGGCCTTGAGGCATCTACGACGAGCAGGGCCCAAATCCCCGTTGATCCTCCTGTCCCAAATTCAACCTCTGCGCTCTCTTTGGCTGCCACGAGAGCTGAGCCGTGGCACATGTACAACCAGCCCCCTCCCCATTTAAAGACTCAATTGGAAACAGCGCAGATGAACTTCAAAGGTAGCGTAACATCTTTTTCAGAGCCTTCCAATGGATTGTGAAGGCACTTGAGAAGCCCGGCTGATGTGCCACAAATCGTTCCTCAGAAGCCTGTTTGGGGGTGCTTCCCTACTGGTTTTAGCTGGATGGCTAGTGGGCATCGGGAGGCTGTATATTAAGAGCCCCCTTTTTCCGGCCTTGTTCTACCCAGTCTGGGGTATAGATGGCCCCCGGGGGACATGAACCCGGGCAGTCTCCTGCATCCTGACAGAGGATCCCAAAACAGCTTGAACTGCTGGCCACAGAGGTGGCCGTGAAACGAAGAAGGCAAATGAGGGGCTCACAAACGCTACACCGGCTTCCAAAGCCATGCTGGAGCTCGCGGCCAAGGCCTGCTCCCCAAATCCCTTTCCTCCGGAGCGGGTTCTCATTTGCACACGTCCATTGTTCTACAGCTTTGAAGGAAAGGGATTCGGCCAGAATGACTGCAGCTGTGGTTTGAAGGCAAAGCCAACAGCAGGCAGAGTTTCCCTGGCCGAGTGAGCAGATATTTGCCTTCTTGGTTTCAAACTTGGCAAACCTCAAGGAACACACCAGAACAATGCGAGTGATAAATGAAGACATACCAACGGGCAGGGGGCGTCTAATCCAGGCGCTCCTTGGTCTCCCTTATCCCCTTTAGGCCCTCTAGAGCCTTTCTTCCCCCTCTCCCCCTGTAAATAATGGTTTAGTCCGAGAGAAAAAAATAACATCAAAACTTTAGGATCATTCCCGTGTTAAGGTTAGAAACAGAAAAAGAAAAAAAGAAAAAAAGAAAAATCAAAGAGGGAAAATACCGTCTCTTAATTAGGATCTTCTTCCCAGTAGGATTTGAGGCCAGCACCCATCCTTACTCCTCTAGAAACTGGAGACTTTGGTTCAGGCAGGTGGGCAGGGGGCAGGGGAGGAAACTGAGGCCCGGGGACAGGGAGCAGTGGGGCTCAAAGCTGGAAGTGGAGGGAAGTGTCAATGGAATCTATCTGTGGCCAGCGTTGCTAACACCGAGCCCAGAGCGGTCTGTGATGAACAGAGGACCCACTTCCTTCTCTTCGAGGGTCCATTTTTGAAAGGCTTTGACATGGCAACTTTTGTCCCAATTGGTTTTCATCCCTTTGATATTCTATTAGGAGGCAAGATGATTTTATCTAGAACCCTGGGATATGTGTGCGTGTTTGTGTGCGTGTGTGTGCACATGCGTGTGTGTGAGCGTGTGAAGATGTGCTTGGGCATGCGTGTACAAGTGTGTGCATGTACGATTGTGTGCTTGCACATGAGTGTACAAGCGTCCATGTGTACGTGTGTGTCTGGGGCTCATGGTGGCTCCTGGTTCTCAGTGAGGTCCTCTCATTGTACGTGTGTCTCTGGCCCGTCCTGGTCCGGATCACAGGCAGCTATTTGTGTATTGACAGGTTGGTTCAAGGAGCTCATTTGTTTCTGCAAAACTTCCCTAAGCATCCTCTTTCTAAATCGAACCCCACTTTGTATGCGTCAGGATCACTCTCCATTTAAAAAGGGGCAATGGGGAGTTCTTTAATGAATTTGAGTTTGGATTTTCACATGTTGGGTTTCCTTACGAAGGGGCCGAGTGTGCCCGTGGGGAGCCTTCTTGGGAACGGGTCTCCTCGGCCGCAGAAGGCCGATGGCGTAATGCCTGGGGGCTTCCACTGTGCTCCCCGAGGTAGACAAGACCTCGAAGGTGGGCAGCGCGGGATCAGAGCAAAGGCTTGGAGCCAGAGCGCGTTCTGCCTATTACTAGCAACGTGTCTTGGGGAAGTTACTCAACCTCTCTGAGCCTGTAGAACGTGGATAATATGACCTGCTTCAAAACTTTGGTGTGATGACTTTGTGCACGGTAAGTGCTTAATACTGACACATGGCACGTGCTCAGCCGGAGAGAGTTGCCACACAATGATGCCAATGACGATTGTTACTTCTTTTTGGCCAGTATTGGAGCCGAGGCTCCAGACACGATCCTGTCACGTCTACTGTGTTCCTGCAGTGGAAGGCTGCAAGGTTCCTCGGAGGGAGGCAAAGGACGAGAATAGTTTTTATGTTTCCCCGAATCTTTGGAAAGTCCGCCCATTTCTTGATTCCAGGGGTTCCCTGTGATGGCCAGTGCACTGGTCTGAGTGGGTTTTCTGAAGTGCAAATCCTCACTTGGAAAATGCTGTGTTTAGGAGGGAACGTGTATATGCGCGTTAGGTGTGACTGTGTTGGCCCTGAGCTCTGCCCACCAGTGAGAACGTGATGGTGTGAACTGTCCCCGAGCAGTGGACAAGCAAAACCACCGGCTGCTTGGATGGGAAGCCCATGGTCAACTTTCTCAGCAATGTGGTCCCCTATTCACCTTGGGTCCGGTCAGTGTAAAAGTAAACACAGTTTCCCATGTTCAGAGGGTAGGCAAAGCTCCTGAGGGGTGGGCGGGGGTGGGGTTCCAGGGCCCTGATGATTCGCCTCTGGGCAACAGAGGGTCGGCGGTGGTCCTGACTTTCCAGGTGGGCAGCTTGCACCACGGGGCGCCATGTTCTAAGGGCCCAGGAAATGGCTTTACAGTGGACGCCCTCTGGAGACAGTAGAGTACTAGCTTTACCTACATTTTCCCTGCCTCCCACCCCCAAAGAGTGACAAAAAGAGGCCCTGGCAAAGAGGGGGTTCTAGGTGGGGAAAGGGCAAGTTAAAGTCGAGGAGCAGAGGCTTCTGTAAAATATAGGGATGCATGAATTGACCTTAGAAGAAATAAATTGCAGCTGGGAGAGTGGAAAGAAAAGGATGAGGGGTATGGGGTTATGGTAATGGGGTGAACGTGTTGGGCGGGGGGAGAGATATCGAAGGAGTGAAGGAAGGAAGTGTCCAGCCCGGGCCAAAAGAGATAATGGAGGAAGGAGAGGGAAGGAGGCAAGGGGACCTGGGGGAGCAGGCCGCTCGCATGCACAAGCACATGCACACCCAGACGGCGTGTCTCGCAGTGACCGCAGCCTCCCCGCGTGCACGCAGACCTTCCGGCTGGCTGGCTGGCAGGCAGTCCCACCGCGGCACCCAATTTTCCTGACGCCAGATTGCCAAATTCGTGCCACCCTTTATCTTGTGACCGCCTTTTTCATCCTAAACGTGGCTCCTGGGCCCAATGCACGAGGCCGCTAAAGGCCGAGAAGAGTACCGTCTCTTGCGACAAGGGCAGAACATTCTTTCCATTGCCCTGTGTGTCCCCCTTAGGAAAGTGCCTGTTTGGGGCTCTGGGCCTTGCCGGCTACTGCAAGGACCTTCTTCCTTCCATGAACAGGAAAAAGCCTCCAAGGCCGTTGCCTGGTGGGACACAGGCAAGCCTAGTTTTAAGATGGCGCCTTGGTTCACCATAAGACAGAGCAACAGGCTTTCGGTGCAGAGACCGGGGGCCTCTCAGAGGCCCAGGCATGATGTGTGGCGAAGTCTGAGAGCTACCTCAGGTAGCCACCCTCTCCTACCAGGTGGGGGCGGGGCTTGGAACACCTGCAGCTTCACCTTCATGAGCAACAGTGGGGCTTCTAACTAGAATGTCATCTAAGCCCCTCTGGGCTTTTCCCTTGACCAAAGTGTCAATACTCTGAGCTTCAAGCCTAAGGGAAAAAAAACTGTCCCTGGCAAAGCATTGACTGTGCTTGGAACTTCCTTTGTTTTGAAGGCTTTATCACCAAGCCCTTACATCTCTCCCCAAAGGTCCATTAGGGCCTGGGGTAGAAAGAGGTCTGTCTGAGGAGGTGAGATGTAGGGGGAGCTCTTCCAGCACATTCTGGCATCCCGAGAGTCAGATCTCTTGAATAGAGGACACAAGCTGTTCCTTGATTCAGAGACCCGCTCTTCGGAATAAGTCAGTTGTCCGGTACGGTATGCTCGAAAGCGGGCTTGTGCAGCTTGACCGTTTGCCGGACTTGACTTTTACTAAGTGGCATATTGCTAATTTATGGGTGGGGCAGGGGAAAGTGTGTAAAACCTTTAGCTAGGAAGGAGTTGTGGAGAAGAAATATTCTCCCGTGGATTCCTGGGACCTCACTGGCGCATTCAGCAACCCCAGTCCCTTACATCATCACCTCCAGTCTCCTGCCACCCCTCCAGCTGGGACAAGGGCATCTTTCTGCCTGTCTCCACGTCTAGGGCGACATGGTCACTGCCACCGGGGACTGGCTTTGCAGCCTCCAAATGGCTCACTGCCTCAAGCCAACTGGAAAAGTCTTAAGAAATAGTTCAAAAAGTATTAATTGAGTATGACAAAGACAACCAGAGCACTGTAGAAATAAATTAGAAAGGGAATTAGTGTGCCAGCTAAGAGGTGGAATGATCAATTTTTTTGGTGGTCACAGTCAGGACGGTGGGCTTCCCAGCCTGCCTGAACAGCCAGCACATTTCTGGAAGTAGGTCTGTTTCTTCCGGTGGTTTCTAGACTTGGTTTTCCGCGGACAGTTTAGTAGGGGCCCCTCTGCCTGCTTCCTCTTACTTATAGAGGCCACAGAACAAATTGAGTTGCTTTTGACCTGCTGCCAGAAAGGACAATTTAGGGATAGAAGGAGTTCAGTAAATACACCTTAAGTTGAAATGACAGGATATAAGATATAAGCAAGATATAAGCATACAGATTCTGGCACTTTCTAGCCAGGAACACGGTTATCAGTGCTCGAAGATCAGCCAGAAGACCAGGGGTTGAAAGCTATCTGCTGTGCCTCTGTCTGCGTGAGCTCAGTATATTTTGTCGTGATTCTGGCCTGTTCTCCATCTGTTCCCCCACTCGTTCTTGTCTACCTCTAAGACCCTTGGATTTTATGACCCACTAGAAGATGCACTTGGGCCTCTAAGAGCTGTGTGCCACACTCCGAGAACCACTGGGAGGAAACAGCAGATGAGACGTTCTATGAAGGGACCCGGTGGTCATCTCTCGGTCGGGTGTAGTTAAATGGTCCCTGCTGGGCCCAGAGGCGTCTTGTGTCATCCACCGTGTACCACCATATGGCCATGGGTGCTGTGGACATTCAATAATTGTGTCCTGCTGATGACGGCAGAAACCAAAGGGACAGCAGAGGACCTCGGGAGGTGCAATTCATTTCATGGTCCTGCTGACTTTTTCCAAGAGAAATAATGGCTGTGATGATTTTTTAAAGGGTTGGCTGCTTACAACAGCTGTCTGCTTGCGCTTGGAACTGGAATTTATTTCTTTCTCACCAGTGGCCTGGGATGCCTGGCGAAACTAAGTTTCAGAAAATACCATTTAGGGGTCCATTATCAGGGCACCCTAGGGAGAGCTGGGCACGTGACTCCCGTTGCTGGATGGCAATGCTAATCTGATGGCCACCCTGGGATTCAGTTTCCCCTTGTCTTGTGGAAAAATCCATGCTTCTATTTCAGGATTAGGCCTCAGGCTGCCTGCGTGCTACACAGTGAGCCCCTCACTATAAAGCCTTTTAATTCAGGATGATTTGCCAGGAAAAACTGTATCTGCCAATGGTGGGTCAGGAATCCCCAATTGATCATTCCACCACATCATGAAGACATTAGTAAGCAGAGCCAGAGTGCAAAGGCTCAGACTCACCCGGTTTCCTTTGTCCCCGGGTGGTCCATGTAAACCCTGTAATAAATCGCACAAATGAAGACACGTTAATGAGAAAAGGCAGGATGGCCATCCCGTCCTTCCTTCCAGGATCATAAAGGTCTTCACTGATGTCTGATTCATCAGAGACAGGCTTAATTATCCCCATTTTACAGAAGGGGGACAAAGGGGCTTGACCTAGAGACAAATAATGAGTTACGGGCAAAGCCAAGAACAGGGTCCTGGTTTTCTCTCGCTGCAGCCGAGGCCCCGGGCCGGTGGCTCTATTCTTCTAGCTCACTCGTGCTAATGAGTGCCAGGTGCTGAGGACACGGCCTGGACACAGAGAGCTCTCCTGGCAGAAGAGGTGTTTGCATGGCTCTCCCGCCAGGCTCTTGCTAGATAAATGACCCCAAAGCTGCTCATACCCTCTTTTCAAGGTACAGGCTGTTCTCCATTGTCTTTAGCTAGGGGAACGGCACAAGGCAAGGACCGGCCAGGGTTAGCCCGAGCAAAGCTGCCTGGGCATGGAACTGGTGAACAGATGTACCACCTCCCACCTTCCAGTGGGTGGGAAACAAAGGTCCTGGCTCTCTTGGGCGACCAACTTTTATAACAACCCAATGGGAAAATCTGCCGTAATTGGGAAGGCTGTCTCTTGGGAGAGCCGCCCCTCTCATGAAACCTCTCCCTCTGGCATTACTATGATGCGGATTTGATTCTGCCCCTCCTCGACGGCAGGGGCCGCTGACACATTCGTCTGTGAGGCCCCCACTGCACGGAACACAGAGGCTTGCAGCGGGAGGGGCTCGTACGTGTTTGCCTCATGCCTGAGGACCTGAGGCCCCACAGGGGCCACGCGTCCCAAGCACTGCCTCGAGCAGTGCCCAGCAGGGAAGTTCCACGGCCAGTTGGCTGTTGGCAGCCTCCTCTGTCACAGAAATCAGCGTTCTGGCTTAGCTCTGGATGTCTGCTCCGGGCTCTGGGTTTTCTGTTGTGACGATGGCTCTGTTGGGGGTAGGGATAGGCGGAGAGAAACTTCCCGTCCCGCAACACTTACAGGAAGCCCAGCCGCTCCTGATGGTCCTGTCATCCCAAGGTCTCCTTTGCTGCCCTGAAACAGGAGAGAGAAACCCATGAGCCCTCCCTGACGGGGCAACAACCTTCCATCAACCGTTTTCAGTTTTTGTGTGAAACCCAGGAAACCTCTCCAGTCCCCTCAAAGAGCTGTCACTGCAAAGCAAGGGCTGAGCGGAGGGCTTGACTGGTGTGGACTGTGCCTCGGCACCTCCCTCCCTCCAGCAGAGCCCATCCCCCGAGGCCCTCTGGAAAAACCGGACACTGTCCTGAAGGTAGTTGTTGGCCCTCAAGCAGAAGCTGGGGAGGGGAACAAGGAGCAGGACATGAGCATGGACAGCGAAGGTGGGGAAGAGGCAAAGAGCTTTGATTTCTTCTTTGAAGCCACAACTGTCCCCTCTGAGAGCAGCCATCCTGGTTCCCAAAGCGGCTGTGATCTCAGGGAAGCCTGTGACCTAGGGAGGAGGTCTAGTGTCCCAGCGGCTCTCCGGTGACCCGCCCCGCGCGGGCCTGGTTGGGGAAGAGCTGACGGACGGGACGGGCAGCCCTCCTCGTCCCCTGAGCCGAGCCCCCCACCGGCACCGCACATGCCCACTCCCCGGGCTGCGGCTGGGAGACGTGACTGTGGGAGCTGGCCTAACGCCCGTCCTCCTGACTGCCAGGATTTTCTTATGCCACCTGGCACTCCGTTCTATGCTGTCTTCCTCAATCATACAGGGTTTAGGTGTGTCTGGTCCCAGCAGCACCGGGGACCTTGCCAGACTGAGCCTGTGACTAATGCCAGGTGACTAGGAGCCCAGCACGGGAAGCTGTCCGTCTGTCCACTCACAGCTATAAAGTGAGCAACCCAGGCCGGCCGGCTCCCCCACGGGCTGCTGTGAGGGTCACTGGGAGAGGACAAGGAGGTCCCTGCTGCTCCAGGAGGAATGGGTGGGGGCTAAGGACCCGCGGCTGAGCCCGGGCCGGGGCGCTGGCCCCCTCCTGGTGTTCACATTCACTGCCCCTGGTGTGCAGACCACCCCCCTGTGTGTGTGCAGGGTTCCCGAGCACTCACCCTCTCGCCCTTTGGTCCCGCTGGGCCTGGAACTCCGACTGGTCCTGGAGTACCCTGGGGAGGCGAAAGAAAGCAGACGTCAGGGGGCCGGTGCCAGGGGGAGCCCCGGGAGCCCCGCCCGGCGCTGGAGATGAGCAAGGTCCAGAGGCCCATTTTCAGGGTTGGCGAGGCCAGGCTCGTTCAGGGCAGTCATTCGACTGGGGCGGGTTCCTGTTTGGGTGGGGGGCCTCGGGGAGAGAGGCGTCCCCCTGCCTCAGAGCCAGATTTGAGGGGGGAAACCCTTTCGCTTCACCACCAAGCTTGCCAAGGCTGAAAACGGTAGAACTGTTGCTTAGTTTGCTCCCTGAAGCGCTTGGGAGGGGTGGGTGCCATCCCCGGGGTGGGGGCGCGGGCTGGCACCTGCTTGCCGTCGCAGCTCCACATGCAGCGGGAGGTGCTTCATGCCACAGAGACCGATGCAGACGCACATACAGAGGCAGGCGCGGGAGGGTCGTTCAGCCACCGCTTAGCCCACCCGCCCCACCGCCCCGGCCTCCCGCCTCCGGCCGGGCCTCTGCACCCGCTCCCAGGCCCCGCGGGGCAGGCTGCACCGGACAGTGAAGCAGTGTGCCTCGGACGGATGCCAGCGCTGGCCTGGCCGGGAGATGTGTCCTGCTGGCTCCCGAATCGGGGCTGCCGGGGGGTGGGGGCGGGGCTGGCTGTGACACAATTATCTTCGCCAGTTTCTACCCGGACTGGACGAAGTGTGCATCTCAGAGCTTTCCTGTTGCTCGGCCTCGGTGTTTAGATTTCCTGCTCAGACAGGGACTTGAGGACGAGGGGCTGGCCTGTGGGGGGCTTTCTGGGGCACGAGCCAGTGGGGGAAACGCTGACTGACCTCACGTGGAAAAGAAAAAGAGCGCTAAGACGTTCTCGGTGCCCCCTTTGCAACTATGGGGGGAGGACTGGGCAGGTGGCACAAGAGCGTGTCAAAAATGAAGGAGGCCCGATCAGGCTCAGAATGGCACTCCAGAGTTCCTGGCCTCATGTCAAGCCTCTCAGGCCTTTCAACTCTGCGATATCAGAGACGTTTCTTGGGCTCTCTGAGGGTCCATTTTCCTCCCTGTGAAATGGGGATGATGATACGAGCATCTGCTTTTGAGGCCCCTGCCCATTAAAACAGTTGAATGTATGTCACGCATTCGGCACCAATAAATGTCAGTATTGGCTGGGCAGGGTTATTTGCCCCATAAAACTTTTCCTTTAAGGTTGTGATATTGATTTAATGAGGAAAAATAAAACCTGGGGCCCAAAGGGGACAGCATCTCTGAATTTGCACTGCTCCCCTGTCCGTCCAGGAGGAACGGAGCGCGTTGTGAGGACAGTTTTGCTTTCTCTGATTCCAGCCACAGATCATCCCCCTCGCCTGATGGGCCACCTGGGGAAGGTGCGCTGGGCGTGAGGAGGATGAAAAGGGAGGGACTGGGGAGGAGCGAAGCCAGAATGATGCCTGGAAAAGAGGTCTAGTCTCCGTATGGGAGCAGGTATAGTGTCGCCTCCGTAAACGCATGGTGGAGAGGGGCTCTGGAAGGGCCGTGGTCTCGGCTGAGCCACGTCACCGCCTCTGCTTGGCGAGGACACGTGCACTAGGACGAGGCTCTGCGGCTCCTTCTCGAAGCTCTGGGCTCCCGCTGCACCAGCTGTGAGGTCCACCTCCAGGGCCCCGAGAAGGCCCACTGCTGCCTTTGTGCTTTTGACATCGGCCTGTACCCCAAGTGGATATCCTGCACGTCCACAAATGAAAGCCTGCAAACTCGCTTTCCCCTGAGGGCCATTCCAGCCAGCTCATTAGAACCTCGACTTCTAGGCAGACCATGCAGCCGTGGCCTCACAAGTGTCCCGCAAAGGCAGGGCGGGGACTCCCTGGCTGGAAGGGGCCGGGCGTACCCACAGCTCTGGTGACGGCTCCCGGGCAGGGAAGTTCAGCCTCCTGGCCCTCGGTGGTCAGTGATCCCTATACCCTGGGAAGGTGACAGGCTTCAGTGGGAAAGCCACTTCCCTAAAGACCTCCCGGGGTGCTCTGGGAGGGGCCTGGCAGGTGGAGAGGAGAGGAGAGACTCTTTTTCTGATGCTTCAGCTGTTTGTCACGAGAAGAAGGGCCAGGCGCTTTCTAGTCATGAGTAGTGATGCCTGTTTTCTGGAATCAGAAAAGAATGAAGAGGGGACCCGAATGTTCCTGACTTGCTCTGCATAAGCCCCCCATTGAATCGCGGGGCCGCTGCGGCACCACAGGAAGTGGCTATAACATGCCTGCCGAACACTGAGCTGGGACCGTCCCATGTGATCCTAGATGCTACACCTGTCCTCACCCCAGTACACTCCACAGGGGCTGCACAGGACTAGGAAGCCCTCGTGGGCAGACAGGAGATGGACAGAGCTCACAGCATGAAGACAACACGGCATGACAGGCACATACAGACACTGTTGTGTTTTGTGGGCGTGAGTCAGGGTCCCGACCCCTGGGGCTGGGCTCCCAGGCCGCACTCGGCCCTCCGCGAGAAACAGAGTCTATGCCGCTGGAGCAGACTTCCACCCCGTGCCCGGCAGTCAGGAAATTCAGATTTGAGGACCCTGGGTTCACACGATGGCCGGGGGAATTCAGATGAAGGCCATCCGTCTTTGGCCAAGAGACCCGAATAAGCGTTTCTGAACTGAGTGCAGACGGTACCTTTCTGGTGTTGGTGGTGGGATGAGGCATGACTCACGGGGAAAACGAGGCCACAGCGGGACAGGGACAGACGAGAGGGGTCACAGGCCGGGGGTGGGGTGGGGTGGGATGACGGGTGACGGAGAAGTGACACTCACCGGTGGCCCAGGCCTGCCGTCCAAACCTGAAGCTCCCTGGACGAAGGGAACAGTTTGACCAAGAAAAGGGGAGGGGAGGAACGGGAGGGAGAAAAAGGGACCGGGGAGGGAAGAGGTGAGTGAAGCAGTGACTCTGGACAGACACAAATGCTGGCAATCAAACAAAACGGGAGAAATAGGCTTGGGAGGACAGGTAATGGTATTCACACGGAAACCAACGAAAACGGACACTGGGTGCAGTGGGGCCGACCGCTGAGCAGGCCGGTGGAGATCCGTGCAGAAGGCCGTTCTGATCCTCAGCGCCCCCTGCTTCCCTCTCGCCTGTTATCCCCTCTCAGAAACCCCTCTCCCAGGGGCTTCCAGTGCCCCGGAGAAAGGGATGCAGAAAGAGAATTCGTGGGAAGGTGTCTGGAACCAGAGGTAGTGCATCCCTTCCCCAGGACCAGTCTCACTGCAGAGGGACAAGCCTGTGTGGACAGTGGGTTGTCTTCCCAGCGTCTTTTGCACAGCAGCTGAGACCGGGCCATGCTGGGGAACCCTGAGGAAATCAGTACTGAGTTGGGAACCTGGGGGAGAAGCCAGCCTGCTTCTGCTCCAGCGTTGGGGCTCGGATGTTAGTGCTAACGATGCCTGACCTTTCTCTGGCACTGCAGTTTGCAAAACTCAGCACGAACTCGATCCTTTCGTGTTGTCCCAAACAAGGGCCCTTTTATAGAAGAAGGCTTTGGGGGCAGCTGACTGCGACAAAGGTCTAAGGCCACGTACGCCCTGGAGTAAACTGGCTGGCGGGTGGGACGCTATTAAGACCACTTGCAATGCAGCATCCAGTGATATACGAGGGGGGAATAGGCTGGGAAGCTGCCCCTGAGACCCACCTAGAAAAACCAGGGGGGAATTTGTCTAATGACTCCAATGTGACAAACCACAGAGAAGGCAGTGGAGAGACTCTGGCCCGGTAAGGACTGAGTTCTTAAAAACTACTTCCAGCAGTTCAGAAATGAGCCTAGGCCAGGGTGCCTGGGTGGCTCAGTTGGTTAAGTGTCCGACTTCCGCTCAGGTCATGATCTCGTGGTCCATGAGTTCGAGCCCCGGGTAGGGCTCTGGGGTGACAGCTCAGAGCCTGGAGCCCGCTTTGGATTCTGTGTCTTCCTCTCTCTCTGCCCCTCCCCCACTTGTGCCCTGTCTCTCTCTCTCCCTCAAAAATAAATAAACATTTAAAACATTAAAAAAAAAAAAAAGAAAAAGAAATGCGCCTAGGCCTCAGGATTGTACGGTGGGGCGATGCCCCCTGGCAAGGAAGGGCAGGGGAAAGGGTGTTGGGTAGTAGGGTCCTCTGGGGACTTCCTTCTCAGTATTAGAATCACAAAAGTTCCAGGATGATCTTGACTCACAGCCTAGAAAGCTGTGGTTCTCAACCCCACTGCCACAGGAGAATTTCCTGGGGGAACATGTCAAATAATACAGATGCTTGGGTCCCACCCCACCCCAACTCAACCAGAGTCTCCAAGAATGAGGCTGGGAGTAATGGCATGTTTGGAAAGCTCCAGGCAACTCCAGTGTGTAGCCAGCCCTGAGAACCACTTCTGTAGGGCAAACAGGAGGAACTGAATAGGATGTCCTAGAGAAGCAGACTCCTACCATACAGCATACAATATTGCGGTGAAGCCAAAAATCAGAGCTTTCACTAAATATCCACACACTTTGTCTATGCAGCATTAATACTGAGTTATCTTGAGAGATCTGGAGCAGTGGACACAGACTGGAGGTTTTCAGGGCATATGTGGGCCACTGACATATTTTGCACAATCTGCAGAGTTGCAAGGAATTTTGACTTCACGTTAGAAAATGGGGAGATGTCATGTAAAATGCCAGATGTCCAGCTTCCTTTGAAAAATGAGACTATCCAGAATACTGGACCCTCATTCCCCCAAGACAACAGTCAGCTGAACTGAGGAGGGACGGCTTTCCTTAAGAAGGGACCCATGGTCTCCAATGGGCCACAGTCTCCACGCCTCCCTATTGTCTCTCCGAAGTCCCCGTCTGTTGCCAGCTGTGAATATGCTTGCTCTGTTGTTTTCCTAAGCTAGCAAAAGTATTTCCCTGTGCCCGTTTCGCTATTGAAAGTTGACAGGTTGAAGGTAGACTGGCACTTTGTCTTTCCTCTGGCACTTTCTTTGTTTATGTGACCTGTTCGGTCTCTGTGCCGTTTGCATTTCAACCCCTGGCTCCAGTCCCCAGTGTTCACTAGGGTGTTGGGGCCATGAAGGCGGACAAGGAGAGATCTGTGGTTGAGCGGGGGCAGGAAGGCTCTTTAACAGTAAGGAGCATTTAACCATGCCGGACATAGCCCGAGACACAGGAAAATGTCTGTTCAAGTCATCAGTTTTCTTTCAGGTACATCAGCTCCTTAAATGGTCCTACATTTGATGCGCTAATGAGGGTGGAATCATACCTTTTGCTCTTGCTGTTTGGTTGCTGTGATTATATTAACCAGACCTTCGAGCCCTGCCAAGCTGGGGTAATTGGGTTTCTCTTTGTTGGAGAACAAAGCTGTTCTTTACGGCTTCCCAGGGTGGGAACTGGCCTTGTGCCTGGGACGGAGGAAGCCCCAGTGGCTGGAATGAGCCCCTTTTCGAGGCTGAGGCCTCAGTGAAGGAGCAGCCTCTGGCGTGGCCTGACCGCTGACTTCACATATGCCATCAAGTGACCCTCTTTCTTCTCTGGGGCCATCAGTAAAATGAGGAGATGGACCGCGAATGACCACGCTAGCTCTAGAAAACCAAGCCACGAAGAGTGCCAGCCCCTCTGGGGTGTGAGGGAGGATGAAGCCCAGGGCTCCAGGGAGGGCGAGGCGGTGACAAGGCCACGAGCCCCCTGGAGTTTGGGACAAAAGATTTGCCCAGGCCGGGCCCCACGTCTGGAAATGTAGATGCCTCCCAAGTGGCCCCTCGCCCTGACCTGGGATCTGATCTCAGGGCAGGCTGCGACGGGAGATCTGAAAGGCCTTAGCCTGCTGGGACCAGAGAATCTGCCTCTGTACAGGCTTTTCTGCCGTGGCCAGTGCTTAAGAGCAGAGAGCGGGGGCTCTGCTCGGGTCTCAGTAGGAAAATAAGAGAGAGACGAAGACGTTTCACTGTCTCCTTGCCCCCAGGTCCTTCACGCTGGGGTCCCAGGAAGGCAGAGCTTTACTGCCTCTGAATCAGGCACATGTAGGCCAGAGGCTGTTCTCAGGCCACTTGTGGCTCTCCAGCTGGGTGCTCCTTGGGGGGGGGGTGTCATATGTAGCTCTCTATTCCCCCCACACCCAGGCCAGGACCTGGCCCAGAGGGAGCCCTCGGTAAGGGAATTAGAGGCTATGACCTCGCCCGGGGTAGGAAAGCAAAACCACGCGGAGTTCGGGGATGCTCAGAGCTTGAGAACCTGTAGCAGTGTTCTCCTGGGGTCCCGTATACCACCCGGCCTCCTCAGGACCACCCAGCTGGGCTCCTCACGGTGCTGCTGGCTCTGAGATACTTACGGGTAATCCCAGCGGCCCTCGGTCTCCTTTCTCTCCCTGGACACCCTTCTCTCCTTTTGCTCCATCCAGTCCCGCTTCCCCCTGAAGGAAAGGGAGGGGGCAAGATCACAGATGGGCACGTCTCAGCCACCTCAGTGTTGCGTTCTGGGATCCTGGAGGGTGGGGTGGGTTGGGGAGATGAGGGCAGGTAGAGGATGAAGGAGGGAGGCGGTGGAGGTGGCTGGCCCAGGGATGGCAGGCTGGAGACTCCAGGAGTCCTTGAATTCCTAGCCTGACTCTCCCTCAGTTCGAGTCCTCAGTATGCCTGTGGTGACTGGGAGGTCCCCCTAAGAAAAGGGGGTGGAGTGGACACAAGTCCACAGGGCAATTCCAGGTGGGGCTTGGGCCTAAGTGACCACTTGTATAGCAGCAAAAGTGGGGCCCTCCAGACACTGGCAGGTGCCTGAAATGCCAGCATGGGAACCCCGAGGCTTGCAAACTAACTGGGACAAGAAATTGCCCAACAGTCCCCTGAAGTATACTGGGGCAGGAAGTAAGGGCCAGTAGGCCATCAGCGCCCAGCCCCTCTTACCCAGTTGGAATGCTTTTGAGCGGGGAGCCTGGGAGACCTCCAGGCTAGAGACCAGTGGGTTTGGACCCGGGGAGGGGGCCCACACTACACCCCTCTCTGTCTCCCACCCAAACTTCAGGGCGAGTGAAGGATCTGGGGTGGGTCACACGGAAAAGGATTTCATTGTCTGCTAAGAATCTAACCTGTCACTCACTGGGTGGATTAATGGATGGGAAAATTCTAAATCCAAAGCCTGCCCAGTGTCAATGATGGATGTGAAAAGGACTGTAGGACTTCATTCTGTCCTGATTGTAGCCACTGGCTAGAGGGTCACGCGATTCCATTTAGGGAGGGGGTCAGCTGGGCCACCTGTCTCTGAAGGACTTTCTTCCTTTGCAGCCCTCACCCCTCGCCCCTTCCCCTGCTCCTGCACTTGTCACATGACCTCTTCTTACCTTTGGTCCAGGAACACCTTGGAGTCCCTGCATTTGGAAGCAAAACAGGGGTGTCTCAGAACTGCATTTCTGGTTAAGTCAAAAATACCTTGTCCACAAGTTGGACCACGAAAGAGCAAGGGCCTGGTCCCTGCCCAGGGGAAGCAGAGGGGATGCTAAGGGGGTTTGTGCTTGGGCCTCCCTGGGGCGGGGTCTGATCCAGGCTCCCCAGCCAGGGACTGACAGAGAGTCTCTCTGTAACCCCCACAGCTGACCTAGAGTCTCACGAAGGGAAGATTTGGAAAGAACACAGCAAAAGTGGAATAAATTAACATATGCAAAGTGTTTGGAGCAGTGTTTGGCACATAATAAGTCTCGAAAAATGTTGGCTACTCTCATCATTACTACTCCTACTTCTGCCAGTGACAATGGGTGACACAGTGCCCTGGGGACTGTGAACCCCACAGAGGAAGGACCAGCATCTGTTGGTTGAGGATGCTTGGGGACCTTATAAAGGCCTCATCTTATCACCTGTAACCATGGAAAGGCCGATCCACTGGGGCTGGTCTTAAATCACTGTCTCTATTAATCTAGTTCATTTTGCTGGCCAGATAGCAGAAAGAGGAAACAGGAGAGCAGACGCCTGATGGCCAAGGGCAGAGCTTAGTGACAGAGGGACTCCTGCAGGGCCGTGGGACCAGACCCCAGGGCTGCCTGGCCACTCCACTGTTTTGGGGAAACCCGGCAACACCCAGGTTCTTTGGTGTCACTGAGGTGGTGCCTGTTTAGCAAGGGAAGGAAAAGGAGTAGGGAGGGGTTTGCGGTTGAGAAAATCCCATCCTGGGAGGAGGCCGTGACAGTGACCTGAGGCCTCTGAGGTTGACCCCAGTGACTGCTGCGGCGAGGGGATGTCAGGGGCCCGGTTAGAGTGGACTGAAACACTGACAAGCCCTCCAGACTTACCGGAGGTCCGGGAGGCCCCTCTGGCCCTGGGGGCCCAGGAACCTAGAATCCAAAGGGAGATGGTTAGCCCACCGCCTTTACACTCCAAGTGGCCTCTCCTTCTGACATGGCTCAGGGTCCAGCTGGGGACTGACTGCAAAGCCAGAGGAAGACAGAACTGCCCAGCATGTAGTCTCCCAAAAGAAGGCTTAGAACAGGGCAGAAACTCACAGCAATTGATTAACCTGTACAATATTAAAAAAAAACAAAAACAAAAAAGCCCAAACATTGCCAGGAAATGCTGTCGAAACGTCTAGACTTCCAGATTTTCTTGAAAAAAAAAAAAGAGAGAAAGAAAGAAAAAAAAGAAACACCTGGCAGCACTAAGACTCTTGTTCAAGCCTGGCAACAATTGCCTAGAGCTGAATAAGAGGTTTCCCCTCTGGGGCATGAGATCTTCCGACGACCCCAGTCCCCACCACCCCCTATTGTCTTTGACCTCGACCTTTACCTTCATTTGTTGCATGCCTGGTCCTTGCAGGCATTTGAATTTGAGATCTTTGGCTTCAAGGAGCAGAGACTGGTTATGTGGAATGGGGGGGACGCTGAGCAGTTTTGGAAAAATGTCCCTCAAGTCTCCTCGGGTCTGTAACAGAGACCGCTGGTCTCTGTTTCCCTTGAAGACACAGTGAGGTAGAACAGATTCACACTGGGCAGGGAAGGGGGAGGGACCCAGGGGGTCTCTCTCTCTCTGTGGAGGATGCTGTTCATTGCAGATTCTGTTTCTGATCGGGATGGACATCCATTTGCCCACAGTCAGTCACCCAGGAGGCAAGGGGAAGTCCTGCCTGCTCCTTTCTGAGCTGCTCACCCCATTTCAACTTTGAAGCTCTTCTTGCCTTCCCAGAGTTAGAATCCCACGGAGTGTGGACGGGGTGTGACCTCTCTGCCAGGCCATCAGAGAGGAGCTCCCTACACCGGGCAGAACTGGTACCTCTAATGTCTCTTGGATCTGTGGACTTCTCGGCTCAACCTCTGGAAACTCGATTTTCTTTTGTGAAAAAGTTTACTGCTTTTTTTCTTATTATAAATAAGTAGTTCATGTATCCTAATTGTGGTCGAAGCTACCCAAACCTATGTATTGAATAAAATTCACGAACTATACAGACGTCGATTTTACCGTATGATAATTTGGAAAATAAAATAATTAATAACAGACCCATTAAAATATTTTGTAAATTACAAGGGATTGAAAGAATGAAAAAGAATAAACATCTGAATACTAATATTTTGCTTTATTTCCTTCCACGCTTTTTTGATGCGGCGTAAAATGTATTTGAATACGTCCGTACTTAATGATGATTATCATTAATTATATATATATGATTATATATATACATGATACATATACATGATATATATATATAATTTATGATGATTATCATAAATTATATCTATATGTATAATTTGATTCTCTGCTGGTTTTTCATTTAAGTAGAACAAATTTTTCTATGTTTTGAGTACGTTCCCCACAAGCGTCCTTTTCATGGCGACTGCACGGCACGTAATGAGTTCCTCCCCAGCTGGGGCTCGGAACAGTGCTTGGCACAAACATTCTCAAACATGGGGACCCTTATTACCAGTAGTATTATCAACCATAAGTTATTGAATCATTTCCTTCTTGTTAGAAATGTAGCCTGTTTCCAATTTGTACTTTAAATACTTCTGGAAGGAACATTTCTATGTGTGGTGCTTTTCCCGCATTTCGGAGCATTCCGTTAGGAGACCATGCACGTCCACCTCGGTAACCATATCATATCATCAGGTTTGTCTCCCTAAGTGAGGCTGGGCCTTGGTGACACTGAACGTGACCAGGGGCAGGGGACCTCTCTGGGGGCTGGGAAGCCTTGGTGGTCTCTTCCTTGGCTCTGTCTGGGTGGCCTTGGCCCACCCACCAAACGTCCTCTCCCTCACATACCACTGAGCTTTGCTGCTTTCCTGGCTCTTTCCCTGAGCCTACAAATAGGCCGGAATCCCTCTCATCTTGTGAGAACCTGACTTCCATCCTGAGCTCCTCTCCACTGTTGTGTCCTCCTCCCTTCACCAGACATCTCTCAGAGAATAACGCGTCTCTCTGGAAAGCCCGGCTTCCGGAGCTTCGAGGCAAACTCCTACAAAGTCTTCAAGACCCTGCTCAAATGGCCCATCTTCTAGGATGCTCACCTAACTCCTTGAGCTGCTAACCATTGTATGCTTGCTGCTGGGACTGTTGGCTGCATAGAGACGGCTCTGTTTCTTTTCCTACCTCCAGACTCTAGCACCGGGAACGAAGCATGGCGGGTGCTCTGTGAACACCAAGGGGGAGACCGTGAACCGGGGCTCTGAGGCCGAGCCTCTATGTTCAGTGAATGTTCAGCTTCTTCCTCTGTCCCTGTGTCGGGCAGTTGTGGGTTTCTTTCTAGAGCACAGGAACCCTGGAGGGGCTGTGGTGTGATGAGACCCCTGTCAACGCCCCCCCCCCCCCCCCCCCCCCCCCCCCCCCCACCCCCCCCCCCGCCGCGCGGACCCCGCCGAGCCCCCCCCCCCCACCCCGCCCCCCCCCCCCCCCCCCCCCGTGACACAGAAGGTAGGGCAGGTACAACCTACCTCCACTCCTGGGTCTCCCTTCTCCCCGGGCTCTCCTTTCTCCCCCTGTGGGCACAAAACACCACGGTGTGGATGCCGGCCCTCAGGGAAGGCTGGCACAGGAATACCCTCAAATGTGTGACAAACCAACCAGCACTAGACTAGGCCTAGGTGTGACCGGGGGACATCTCGGAGGCTGAGGAGGCAGTCAGCCTGATGGATGATGCCCCGGCAAGGGCCCTGAGATCGCGGTCTTCAAGACTCTGCGGTCCCATGGGGCGCCTGGGTGGCTCAGTCGGTCGAGGGTCGGACTTGGACTCAGGTCACGATCTCACGGTCTGTGGGTTCGAGCCCCACGTTGGGATTCTCTGCCCCTTCCCTGCTCATGCTCTGTCCCTCAAAAATAAACATCAAGAAAAAAAAAAGACTCTGTGGTTCCATCCCACGGGAGGAGAGGCCGATACTGTACGTGGATCCTGCCGTGCACAGACCCTACAGTGACCGGAAACCTGTTTCTAACCAACAGAATATGGCACCTGGCAAAGGTGATGGGATGTCCCTCCTGTGGTTATGTTACAAGTTCACGGTACAAACTATAACATACACATGTTAAGGTTATGTTAGAAATATGTTACACACACACACACACACACAGCTCTGTTGGAAGCAGGCACTGAGAGACTCCTGCCAGCCCTGACCTTGAAGAAGCAAGCTGCTCTAATGTGAACCGTCTGTCACGGGGAACAGCCCGCACTGGCAGCCTGGAGTAGCTGAGGGACGTGGCCCTACTATGGCAAGACACATGGTCCTACTATGGCATGGACCATGCCAACAGCAGCGAGCTTGGATGAGGACCTGGGTGACAACAGAGACCAATAGCCTGACCGCAGCCTCGTGAGGCCCCGGGCAGAAGACCCGGTGGCCTAAAACGCCTGACCCACAGACACTCTGAGGTCACAGGCGCGTGCTGTCTTAAGCGGCTGAACTTGTGATTTGCAACGCAGCTGCAGAAATGAATACGGCTCTGGGAACAGAGCAAGGGCCCGTGGTGGGAGGGCGACAAGGAAGCTCCCACACCACATCCAGGAGCAGGTCCCCCGCTCCACACTGGAGGGGACACGTCAGGAGGCCGTGAGCTGTCCCCCTGTCCCATCTGGGTGGGGCAGCCCCAGTTAGTGGCTCCCGAGGGACTCCTGCGCTGGGTCAGAGGTGGGGCGGGTTGACCTCTGAGGTTCTTTATACTTCTAAGAGGAGAATTCTGAGTCTAAGATTCTAGTGCCTTTGAACCAGGCTGGTGACTGAAGGCAGGGGCCGCCGTGCCGTGAGCGGAAGAAGTGGGAACCACTGTTCACACTCCAGTCAGTACCCTGCACGGAGTAGCTGCTCATCAAGAGAACACGCCTGCCCCCCACTGAGGCCAGCCAGGCGGGCGGGGGTTAATGCAGCATCGTTATAGCGCCGGGCATCCGCTGGGCTGGTGACCACAGCGAGGGCGCCCCTGCTCGCATGCCCTCGTCCACAGCTGCCTGCTGACAACCTTGATACCCTGCCCTCTCGCCTTACTGTAAATCCCGGGAGCCCGATCGGGCCAGGCAATCCTGTTGTTCCGGGTCTCCCTTGGCCACCTGGTTCTCCTTTCTCCCCAGTTGGGCCGTCTAGACCCTACAGATCGACAAAGATTTCTGTTAGTCAAGAGCAAGGTCATCAAGTGGGCCTCTGCGACCAACCGTGGCATGCACACATGGCTCCCTTCCTCCAAGGGCAGGTGTCTAGGATGGTGCCCATTTCACAGATAAAAACCACTGAGGCCCAGAGAAGACTCCCAGGTCAAGTCGGCAGCCTGGCTGGACTGGGTACGGTCCTTTCTTTGTACCTGCAGCCTCTCCGGGGTGTCAGGCTTCCGCATACTTTCCAAAGAGGCACATTTACACCTACGACTTCATCGCCTTCCCAACAACCCAGTGAAGGGTCCAGGGGAAGCATTCTTATCCCCATTTTAGAGATGACAGAACAGGTTCTGCAAGGCTCAGCAACTTTCCCGAGGACACAGGAGATGACAGAACAGGACCAGTTCTCCCGAGATAGGAAACTGGCCTTCATAAAAGAAAAGGGCGGGGGGGCTTGAAGGGAAACCCAGCTGAGTCTCCTGCCCCCACTTCCTGGCTGCAGGTCTCTGGCCCAGGCTGCGGTGGGGACCCTGAGAAAGCCATGCTGGGGTGGCACACTGTGCAGGCATACACGCATCACAGGGTAGGGTCCTGGCCGGCCCAGCACTCACCGGTGGGCCTGCTTGCCCCGTCTCCCCTTTCTCCCCCTTTTCTCCCGGGCTCCCCACGTGTCCGTCTTCACCCTTCATTCCTGTGGGCCCAGCCTTTCCTGGGGGGCCTTGGGGACCGGGAGGGCCCATGTCGCCTGGTTTGCCTCGAGGTCCCTTTAGAAAATATCAGCAATACTTATTTATATACACTAATGGAGAAAAGAGAGAGAGAGAGAGAGAACAGGAAAGAACGGGAGGTCCAAAGGATGTGGCTCTTCAGTGCTTGACTGGCCCAGGCGAAGAGCCTGTCCACTTTCCCTGGGAATTCTAGAAACTTCCAGCCCAGCCCAGCCGGGTCTTCCTGGCTCCTCTGGGGCCGGCAGTGTGGGGCTCAGGCTTGCGTAGGGTTGGCCCCCACCTCCCCTACTCTCTTCCCCACAAGGCTCACACCTGGGCTTCTTCCAGAGCCTTCTGTCCCCCCTCCAGGTCCCCCTGCCAGCCCAGGTCAAGGTCCATCTTCGGAGGCTTGTCTGGGAGTGTATGTTCTTACCTTTTCCCCATCGTGTCCTGGAGGGCCTGGAAGTCCAATCTCCCCCTGTGGCCAGGACAACTAAAGGTCACTCTCAGAGCAGAGACGAATGATAACTGTCATTTATGGGGCGCTTCCTATGTGCCAGGGTCCCCCGGAGCTATGTACTTGCACTGCCTCCATTTCCAGGTGAGGACCCCAGGGCAGAGGTGTGTGCCCAAGGCCTGCGGTCTGTGCAGAGTGGAGCTAGGTCCGAGTCCGGGCCTCCTGGCCCCACAGGCCACATTTTGGCCACAACCTTGCGTGCTGCCACTGAGGGCCCTGGGTACTCCCTGGGGGGCTGTTGTCTCCCAGTGCCCCCCAACCTGGCCCTCCTGTCCCGCCTGCCCCAGGGGGAGCTCCCTGTATCTTCACGTCAACCCAAGCCTCTTCTTTAGCTCAAGGAGGGAGATAAAGGAGGCCTGGTCTCTGTCTTTGAGGCCAGTAAACAACGAGCCACGTCTCCAAGGCAAAATGAGGCTATGAGGGGAGCAGAGAGGAAAGGGCAGTGAATTCTGCCTGGTAGATCAGGGGAGACTTCAAGGAGGAGGTGGCCTTTGAGTTGGGCTCACACTATGAGGAGTGGGAAAGGTAGGGGAAGAGGGGAAGGAGCTTCAGGGCAGGGGCCCTCATGAGCAGAGGACAGAGGGGCAAACGTGCAGGGTCTTCTGAGAAAATCACAGGGGTGAGGCAGAACATAAAAGAGCAAAGGCAGGGAGTGAGGGAGGAGGGAGATCGGGGAGGAGCTTAAGTGCCACGTCGCCTGATAGGTGGGTTGGGGGTCCCCACATGGTTTTGCCTGGAGCATGGCTTGTCTAGACCCAGGCTCCAGGACATCAAAGGAGCCTGTGGATTACAGGAGCCCAAGTCAGGCAGCAGAGCCGAGGTGGCTGGTGTGGGGGTGACTGCAATGTGGGCAAGGTAGGGCCTGGGGCGCCTGGGAGCAGCGGGAGGAGTCACAGGCCAAGTTGCCATGGTGGCTCTGCAGGGAACACTAGAGGGTTACCCATTGGCTTCCGCACTCAGGGACACACGGGGTACCTCTGCGGGGCCCGCCCCCCCCGCCCCTTGTCAAGACAAGTGTTACCTTCTGGCCTGGGATCCCCGGGGCTCCGGGTGGGCCGATTTGCCCGGGAAGACCAGGGGGCCCCTAGGAAAGAAAAGAAAGACCCGTGGAGGAACTTTCCAACCAAGGAGGGGTGGCCTGTTGCCAGAGGGGTGCGTGTGGAGGCTGGTTTCCGGAGATCAATCATTTTCAAACATTTCATCCTTTTTGCAAAGGAAACAGTATGGGGTTCCCACTGTGTAAGGCAGATGAGCCCTGAGTGCGTCTGGGTTAGAGTGATGCTCCCCCTCCCCACCGACCTAGAGCCACGCCTAACAGCCTCTCCCTCTTCTCCCTCTGAACACCCCTGGGGGCTCCTGGGCTCCAAGAACATGATTCTGACCTCTCCTGACGGGGACTTAAAAATGCCTCCAGGAAACAGTCCAGATAGCCATCAGCAGGTGAAGGTCTGCGACAGCCCATACAATGAAATATTACTTAGCAGTAAAAAATGAAGCAGGCACTGGTTCCTGCCAGGCCACCGATGAAACCCAGACACATTATGCTGAGTAAAAGAAGCCAGACACAGACGAGAATACAGTGTGATTCCATTCAAATGACACTCCAAGAAAGGCAAGTGTAATCTACTGTGACAGAAAGCAGATCCGTGGTGCCCCGGGGCTGAGGGTCGGTGTGGGATTGACGCCTGAGGCACATAAAAGAACTTTCTGGAGTGACTGGGGTGGAGGATACGTGGGTATGTGCATTCGTCAAAGCTTATTCAACTTTACCCAAAAGTGGGTACGTTTTATTGTGTGTAACTTATACTTTGAGGTTGATTTTAAAAGAACCAAGAATTCCATGAAAGTTCAGCTCCGAATACTACTTCAAATAATATATTTTAATGTTCCCAAACGAAGCTCATCGATTCCAGAATCGTGTGATGTTAATACCCACCTCCGGGGCCAGGGGATGCCGTGCCTGGTGCTTGATTCTGGATCTGTACACCCCCTAAGCCTTCTGTGGCACGTGGCCGTGAAAGGTAGTAAGTGAAATGAAATCCCAACAGTTTGAGAACTCTGTGATCTCCTTTCTTCTCTCCACATGGAACATAAACCTCGGGGTGGTTGTGTTAACCATAAATATTCACCACAAAAATGCACAGGCCTGTCACTGGTAGGTGCACAAGTAAAACCTGGGCTTGGAATTCTCTGGCTTTCTGAGTGCAGAAAATGAAATTGATTCCTAGGGAAGGTGAAAATGCGGAGGTCGAGTTGCTACTGATTTTTTTAGGGTTATGGATTTTATTGGCTGAAGGTTGAGAAAAACAAGAAGCCTATAAAAGCATCTTCCTTGGGGCACCTGGGTGGCTCAGTCGGTTAAGCGTCAGACTCTTGATCTAGGCTCAGGTCATGATCTCACGGTTCGTAAGATGGAGCCCCGAGTCGGGCTCTGCACTGACCGTGTGGAGCTTGCTTGGGATTCTCTCTCCCTCTCTCTCTGCCCCTCCCCTGCTCACACTCTCTCTCTCTCTCTCTCTCAAAATAAATAAATAAATAAACTTAAAAAAGAGGAGCCTCTTCTCTACCTCCATCTCCTTGACACAGCTTTAGGGAGAAGCATAGGAACACGCTGCCCAGAGGACAATCGGGACCCCGGGTGGGGGAGGCTCCTGAGACCCCCCCTGCTCGGGCTCCCC
Source organism: Panthera uncia (assembly GCF_023721935.1). NCBI lineage: Eukaryota > Metazoa > Chordata > Mammalia > Carnivora > Felidae > Panthera > Panthera uncia. The sequence continues at coordinate 29,623,537 of NC_064818.1, read as the reverse complement.
TCACCCTCTGCCCCAGCACTTCACGGTCAGTCCAAACCCAGATGCCTAGCACCTGCTTTCTGGAAGCTACACCTCAAGTCCTTGCCCTCCCCTGGCCCCCAGCCCCCAGCCCCCAGCCCTGCACCCAACAGAAAGGGGAAGACTTACCATCAAGGCCAGCGTTCGGATCTCCTGAAAACCAAAGCCACGCAGTCAGTTCAAGAACAAGTCCAGAGCCATCTGGAGGCACCCCTTGGCCCAGGCAACGTGGGAGCTGGGCCTCCCCTTAGGAGCACAGTAGGGGTAGGCCCTGCTGGTGGGCTCCGTGCTTCCCAACCCACACCACCCCACCTCTCGCACTGGGCAGACAAGTCCCTACGCCTCACCAAATGCTGCTCTGAGGCTCTCCCACAACGAACTCAGTCAAGTCCCGAAATGGACCGCGGACTTCCCTTCACTTTGCCAAAGCAGGAGGGCACAACACATCTCTTAGTCTCTCTAATCACCGACTGGGACTCTCCCTTGTTCTTTCCTCTTCCCCCAGAGCCCAGATCTCCAGCCTCCGACGTACTTCCTCATAAACAAGGGAGCCGCTCAAGATACGGAACCGTATAGGAAGATATGGAGCCACTCAAGAAATCAGAGGGACAGCGTTGGCATGAAATCAGGATTATACACCTTCCAGATGGATTCACAGAGGTACTTTCTTTTGAGCGGTGGTTCTCAACCCCGGGGATGAGGTTTGGCCCCCAGGGGACTTTTGGGAATGTCTGGAGACATATTTTGGTTGTCACAACTGGGGGAGGGGTGCTAGCAGCATCTAGTGGTTAATCACCCTACAACACGCAGGGCACCCCTCCCCCACAACTCCCAACGAGCATGCTCTAGCCATTCATGGCGATACCCTGCTTCAAAGGGTGGGTACCATATGAACTTGAAACGTGATTAAATAGGCACGCAAAGGAGATATGTTTCAGAAAGACAGATTCTACCATGTGAAAGGGCTATTGAAGAAACGGGGCTCCAGAACCCTGGATAGGTCAACATCCCACAGGGTGCCAGGATGCTCCAGCTACGGCTCTCAGTTCCCCAGAGCCAGGATAACCCGCCAGCCGGGCCACACCAAGGGCTGGGCCTCCCGGCTGCCAAACGAGGGAGGTGCATTTTCCCGGAGGCTGCAGGCAGAGGCCAAGGGAGACAGAGCAAGGGGGCCTCTCTTCTGGAAGCTCTGCCCATTAGCCTGGCCTCAAGGACACTAACTGGGGTGCTGGAGCGCTCCCTCATCAAGGCCGTGGTGCAGAGCCTTGGAGGCCCCCGGGGCATCTCCAGATCTCTAGAGTCTGGGTTAGCCCCCACTCACCTGGAGAGCCTCGTTGATGTTCCCATTATAGTCCACCATTTCTTTGCCTGGTTCCCCCTTGCTGCCCTGCAAGACAAACGTGGTCTCACCCCCCGGCCTGGGGCCCAGCAACCGCTGCCCGCTGTTAGACGGGATTGTCCCCAACACGGGTGATGCCTGGCTGCGCCCGGGTGGACCTAGAGCAGCAGGATGGGGAGCCTGTCAGCGGGTTCCCAACACTGAGGCAGGGTGCCCAGAGGTTCCACGACGAACACAGAAGACTCCGTGTGACAGCTGGGGACTAGCCAGGCCTGGAGAAGACCGAGTCCAGTCACGGCTGCGGTCGCGAACCTCCTGCCACAATCTTTCCCTCCCTCCCCGTCAAGACCCAGAGTCCAGCCACCTCGTGCCGTGAGCCCAGGGAAGTGAGATGTCGCACTGGGACTCTGGGCGAGAGACGCACGTACCTTGGGGCCAGCCGGTCCCTGTTCTCCGGCTGCTCCGGGCTCACCCTGTCGTACGACAAAGTTGGAGTGAGATGCAGTCAGGGCTGGGTACGAGAGAACCTGATGTCCCCAGAGGGCCGGGAGGCTCATCTCAGCTCAGGCCAAGGGGCTGCAAACGTCCCTGTGCATTAAAGTGCCGGCTCTACCCCTCCAGGAAGCGTCTCCACCCGAAGGCCCTCTTCTGTGCCTCCCAGTGCCTCTGGGCTCCGCTGCTTTTCACTGGAAGGACATTCTTTCTGTCCTGTGTTAGTGGTTAGGGACTCCACCTGTCTGCCTGGCCACCTCTCCCCAGCCCCTAAGTCAGCCACCTCCTTGGGTGCAGGGACCAGGCCCTTTGCTCCGCTGTATTTCCAGTCAGCTCAAGGAGCAAGAGCTCAGTAACTTTTTGCCAATGGCCTGGGTGGTCGTAATTGCCACGGAAGGACCGTGGGTTCTTCCAGAGGCCTGAGTGTGAAAGCCCCAAACTGCAGGATGGAAAAAGGGAGTTCAGCGTAAGGGGAACACTCAACCTCCCTGGTGGGTGGGGTGGGGGTTGCTCCTGCTGGAAAGAGGACAGAGCTATGGGGGAAGAAATGAAAACAAACCACACTTCCAACTGTTCTGGGACAACGTTAACATTCAAGACAAATTTCAAAAGTCAAGATAGAAAGTAAAGATAAAGGGACAACAGTCCCTTTAATAGAACTCAGCTCCTCGTGACCCTGCAGTGGGCCAGCTCATGGAGCGTTGAGTCACTGCCACCTGCAGGTAACCTGACCCTTACGCCCCTGTCCCCACAGCATTTCAGTTGCTGAGCACCTGTGAGGGATGGGGCAGCACCGACCTGACCCTCCCACAGGAAGGAGCCGGAGAGGAGTGGGAGCCCCACCTTTACCAGCGGCGTGGAAGCTCACAGAAGCAGAGGCTCTGGGAGGCTCCCTGGCCCAAGCGTGCACCCCCGAGCCAGCCTTTGCATGACTGCTGACTTGGGGGAAGGCTCTCCCCAGCCTACAGGAGTGATGGCCCCAGGAGTCACGGCCCATCAGCCTTGTGCCCTGGGGGTCCAGCTGTGGGAATGGCCGCCATGATTCTTTCTCTCTCTGAGCTGGGGCCTGAGCTCCCAAGCTGCCCCTTGTCTCGGAACTGGGGGCCTCTGTACCTTGTCTCCTTGCCGTCCCGGGGGGCCGGCCTGGCCATCAACACCAGCTTCTCCCTGGGGAAGAGGAGAGACACGGGCTGAGGGTGGGCAGGGCAGTTCGGCCGGCTGCCTAAGGGGCCACACGAGGGCCTTGCTGTTGATGTTCTGGGTGTTGAGTGTCTTCGGATCCCCGTCAGTGTCTGCACTGGCTTCTGCTAACTCACCTCCTTCTACTTATCTGACTCCCACCCAGCCAGCCTGAGTCTCACCTCCTCCTGGCAGCCTTCCCTGCCTACTCCCTTCCTCCTCTGAGTCCAGCACGGCTTTCTGGGGTCTATACCGCCCTGCCGGGCCCTCCTCATTTCTTGATTAACACACACAGGCCAGTTCTGTGGCAGCCCCCATGTGTGGACTGCTGGCTGCCCCTGGCTTCAGGGGACCAGGTCACTTTGGAACCTGGGACACTTGGAAAGGCACAACTCCTCAGGTCCTGCCTGGGAGACAGAGGGGACCGAGAAGGCCCAGGGCATGTAGGGAGGGGCGCCAGGAGGTCTAGGAGGGGAGGTGCAGAGAGAGATGGGAGGAGGCCCACTGCACACACTTCCCCTAGTCAACATTTTGCCTGGACTTGGAAGGAGGACATAGGTTTGGGAGCAGCCTTCTATCTTTCCTCCTTTTTGTCCCAGGATGCAGGGATAGTCCCCAGCCATCCTTAACCCCAGGTCAAGACCCAAGACATGCCAGGTATCCACTCCTTGAGGGGTCGGTGGGACAGATTGGGACAGACTCCAGCCCCGGGGATCCCAGAGCCCAGGTGGCAGGGCTACCTTTGGCAAAGCTGGTGATCATGACAGGGCACAAGCCACAGTCAGGTGGGCATGTGGGGGTGGGCCCGAGACCCTTTCTGCCACTTCATCTCACCTGTCTATGGGCTTCCTTCTGCCCCCAACCCCCTACACTATATCCGTGTGAATTGTGGGTTTGTTTCTCCTGCTAGACTGTGAGCAAGTGGAGGGCAGATTCTCTGCAGCCTTGCAGCCCAGGTGGGGCCCTGCTCACAGCCACCCCTTGACAAACGTTGGTAGGATGAATGTGTGTGTTGTCTGAAATCGTGTCATGAGTCCTTTCCTTACAGGCCAAGAGAAAGAACGTCCCCATGTCCCTATGCTACTGGCATAAACCAAGTAGCACAAAAGGCACCTGCTTTGGGAAACCCAAATCTTACCGTTGCGTTTCCACCCAGTGCCAGGAAGGTGAGGGCTGTCCCATTTGCAGATGACCCCACTGCTGCTCCCCAGCCCCTTCCCCCCACCCCGTGTGCCAGCACCCGGTGGTGGAGCCCAGCTGATCCCTGATCTTGACTTATTCTGAGCCTGGGTGAGGGGCCTTTCTGTCTGTCCTAAAGGTTCTGTAGCCATCAGTTCCTGACTCAGTTATATCATAGCCATTTGGATCAATGGGACCATCTATCTGCCCTCTTGACTGTTTCCCTTGCATGGTCAAACAGTCACCACTTAGAATCAGGCCCTCGGTCCAAATTGCCTTTGTAGAATCCACTGGAAAACCAACACATCTGGAGCATGAGAGAGGGCAAGGTGTTCAGGACAGAGTCCCCAAGAATGGGCTGAAGATAAAGGTCACAGACAGCATCCCCCCTGAGTGCTGATCCCACAGGGAAACTCACCTTTGGGCCTGGGGGCCCAGGTAGCCCTGGGGGGCCGGGCTCCCCTCTGCCCCCTCCAAAGGAGTTGCCAGCGTCGCCTTTTTCTCCCTGGGGGTGGAAGGGTGGGAGGATGGGAGGTAAGTTAACCATCACTGGGTCCGTCTAGCTCTGGAAGGAGGTGGCTGATCCCTGTCTTTCCCCCCCTCGTGGTTCCGCGGGGTGGAGATAGCAGACCACCCCTCGGTCCAGGCCGGGCCCAGAGGCCCTCAGAAGCCTGGCCTCGTCTTATGGGCCGTGGGATGTGAGCCGACAATGGAGCCAGCTGCAGAAGGGGAACAGGTAGGGAGCTAAAACAGGAGACCAATTGTAACTTGGGTCTAGACCCTCAGAGTGTGTCCATGGACACTTCCTTCAGTGGGTGGGGAATATATGGCATGTGAAAAAGGAGTCTGGTGGCCAAAGGATGTCAGGAAAGGCAGAGTGAAATGGAGCAGGGCAGGCTCCTTCCCTGCAGGGTGCTCTGAGGCCCTGACGGGCTAGGGTGCCTTGTGCCATCCCAAGTGGCCTGTCTTATGCAGCTCTCCCCAAACGTATTTGACCTCTAGTCTTTTGTTTTGTTTTAAATGGACCGTCTGATGGATCTCATGTACTAGGGGGCGCGTTTTCAGAGCTGGTGCAAAGAGATCTGACAAGGTCATAGCTACTGGTCTTTGAATATGATGGGTTTTTTTTTTTTTTTTTTTACCAATCAGGGGCTCCCACATGGTACCCCACACAATAATCTAGCTGCGTTGCAGCTGCTTTCCCCCAATCTGGGAGGGACACCTCCCGTGCCGGGGCCCGTGTGAATGGTCAGGTGCGGATGAACACCAAGGCCTTTACACGGAGCCCACCATTCAGAGCTTGCCAACACCCACCTTCTGCCCCAGGAGGCCGAGCAGCCCGGGGGAGCCTGCAGCCCCCTTTTCGCCCTGTGGAGGAAATGCAGACAATGCAGGGTTAGGAACGGCTTCTCCAGGACAACCGGGAAGGCACCGCCCCACCAGCATGGAGCTGAGGCTTTCTCTGTCCTGCTTCCCTCCCCCTCTGGGGGCCATTTCCTGAAAGACTCCATTTCCTGCCAGACCCCCATCTGCACCTGACTCCTCCCTTGGGCCACTTCATACTGGTGACGGCCTGCCTCCCTGGTCTCCTGTTCCCATACGGGCTGGGCTCTCATCATTCACGAAGCGACAGGGACCAAGAGCACTTAGCCCCTTTTGGGGTCTCCTGGGGACAGGTGAACGGGTTAGAAGGCCGGGAGTCGGGGAAGCTCTTTAAAGTACTCTGCTCTTTTCATTTTTTAAAACGTCCAGCATTCAGAGCTCCCTGGTCTCTGCCTCCCTCCTCCCTGCCTCCAGGGAAGACAAAAACCATCTAACCATATTTTGAGAAGTTTGCTTCCTGTTATGGGTTGACTCGCGTCCTCCCCCAATTCGTATGTTGACGTTCCAACTGCCAGTATCTCAGAACGTGACCCTCTTGGGAAATAGTGTCATCAGAGATGCAATTAGCCAAGCTAGGAGAGTCATACTGGAGTGAGGTGGGGCCCCTAATCCATACGACTGGTGTCCTTGCAAGAGGGGAAGTTTGGACACGGACATGCATACAGGAAGAACACCATGTCAGGATAAGGCAGAGACCGGGGTGATAATTCTCCACGCCAGGGAACACCAAGGCTGCCGGCAAACCAACAGAAAGGAGGGAGGGACAGAGCAGACCCCTCCTTCACGACCTGCAGAAGCAGTGAGCCCTGCTGACTCCTCGACCTCAGACTTCCGGGCTGCAGCACTGCGGGACCGTGACTTTCTGTGGTTTGAGCCACATAGTCTGTGGTCCTTTGTCAGGGCGGCTCTAGCAGACTAACACCCCTCGCTAAGCATCTTCTTCTGCCACGAAGAGCTCTTCCCATGACACGCGTCACAGGGCCCTGCTCTCGCTGCGCAGGTGAAGCGGCACCGTGGCTATGCGGGACCCCTCGCGGCCTCAGTGACAGAGCCAGGTCGGCCCCCCCCCCCCCCCCCCCCGCGTCCGCCGAAGCTCCGCCTTCTACACCATGGAGACGGCACTTTGCGCCCACAGAGTGTCTCCTACGGGGAGAGCACCCCCAAAAGAACCCCTGCAGGCCAACGCTAGAGGGCGCATTCTCCACAGCCCGGTGGCTGCTGGTTCTCCTAGGTAATAATACACACTGAGGGCCCCGGGGGTCATAATTAGCCAGATGTCTCGATGATTTTTGCCGCTGGAGCCACAGAAGATACTGCACCAAGTCTTCAGGTGGCCTCCCCTTGCCACCTGACCGTGCATAGAAGCTGAGTGACAAAATAGCCTGAAGCTGCTCCAGGGAGGAGAGGAATGCCGGGTAAGGGCCCACGTGCTGGGAGGGAAGGGAGTCCTGGGGCCCCAGCAGGCCCTGCTTTGCTTGGGCCGTGCCTGGGATGTGCCTTAACTGGGGTCTGCCCTGCCACAGGCCGAGTCTGAAGGGAAATGATACAGATGCTGCCCCACGAGGCCCTGGGGGATGGAAGGGCGGGGGGCGGGGGGAAGGCCTTCCTTCTGCTGGTCTTTCCTCCTGGGTCACCAACACTTTCAAGGAGGGAGGGTGTGTTCCCGAGTGCAGGATTTCTGAAGCTTTGCCGGGCCATCCCGGCACTCCCTCTTTCTGGGGACACATGCACCCCCCCAGCACACCGCAGGCAGCACACCAGCCATGGGGGTGGGGCAGGGAGTGGGAGACCAGCAGAGGCCAGGATGAAGGGGACACACACTCAAAGACACAATATCCTACCCTCTGCCCCCTCTTCCCCGGCAAACCTGGGGGCCCTGGCTTCCCTGCTGCTCCTGGGTCTCCCTTTGGGGTAAGAAGAGAAAGTCACTGATAAGAGGATGGGGGTGGTGAGGGGTATGGTGGACAGTGATCATAAACCAGTGTTTCCAGAATACTAGTCCCATAAGATGTTCCTCTTAAAAAAAAGGATGATCTAGTCAAAAGAAAGTTTGGAAAATGCTGCACCAGAAATTACAGTTTTAGAGCTTCCCAACACATATACGGCATCTTAAAGGTTCTGAGAAGGCCTGCAGTAAAGCAACCTGTGAAATAGTTTTTACGTCTGTATTTCCCAAACATATGTGACCATGGAAGCTTTTTTCATGTTACGTCTCTTACGGTCCCAGACAAGAGAGACAGAGCCCTGTAGGCACAGGGGACAATAGTTATTGCCTGCTGGAGCTGGTGTGTAGGCAAGCTATCCGAGCTTCCCAGACCAGAATGCAGGGAGTGGGAGGCAATCCTGACCAGCAGGCCCCTCCTGGGTGGGCCGTCCTCCACTCAGCCAGGTCCCCAGCTCCGGGTCAGCCTCAGGGGGACCAGGAGCATAACAACAGCAGCCACTGTCACCTCCACCCCATGCTTGATGCTCCGTGCAGCCCAGAACATTCCCCCTGTATCAGTACCTTGGCTCCTGGGGTCCCCGGCTCACCCTGTGTGGAAAAAAAAAGAAGACTCAGGTAAAGAGATGAGGGAGAGAGAGAGAGAGAGAGAGTGAGCAAGCTAGTGTAGGAGCCATTAAGCAAAGGTACTCATGGGGTAGGTGAAGCATCTGGCCAGCCCACGGCTTTCCTCTGCCTAGGCCTCAGGTCCCAGGCCAAAGGAGGCCTCCTGGACGATTCCGTACCCTTCCCCTCGGTGGGGATGTGGCAATGTGAATGCCAGCGAGGCACCCCAGGTGGAGGGAGGGGAAGGAACGGGCGTTGGCTTTGGACAAGGTGCCCCCTGTGAGTGGACCTGCCGGGAGATCCACACTTGTGCTTCGGGGGTCCGCAACCATCTGCCTACCAACCCAACGGGTGGCTCGGGTGGGGTTCGGGAGAAGGTCTCCTGTTCCCTGCTCTGAAGCTTGGCAAGCACACAGCTGCTGAATTCTGGGGGTCGAAGGAAAGCGCCGGGTTCCCTTGCACGCCGGCAGGGGGGTGAGACCTTTAGTTGAGGCTGGTAAACCTTCGCTACTTACTTTGCAAGGCTTAGTTAAGCCTCTCTTGCTCAAGTTGTGCATAAGGGCCTAAATGTGGCCTTAAGAGAAGTGTTTCTGAATCCTGTCTGCCCCCTCCTTGGTCCAGTGGCCAGCCCACTGAGTCCCTGAAGGCCCGATTCTGTCTTCCTCTCTCCTTTCCCCCCATCCTGCCCCTTGTGTGTTGAGCGACAACGTTCCACCCACCTTCATCCCCGCCACGGTGATTCCGGGAGCCCCCTGGCAGAGAGAAGAGAAGGCGTGGTGACTTTCCGCAGCTGGGACAGGCACGGAGGGAGCGGCCCGCCTCCCGGCCTCCCCTTGAGGGGGATGTGGAGCCAGACCACTGGCTTCTGCCCGCTGTCCAGACCCTCAGCAGGGGTGGGTGGCTGAGTGTGGCACGGGGAGAGCAGGCCCCGAGGAAGGAGGAGGCTCTGTGCCGGTGAGCTCCCCAGGCTTCCCAGCCGCCTGCTCAGGGGGCCCAGGGGGGCCCAGACGGGGGTCTCTCTGGGATGCAATGTGGGGAGGGCTTCCGTGGGACAGGAAAGGAGGAGGAAGAGGAGATGGGAAGGAAGGAGGGTGGAAGGGAGAGCCGCACGGCAGGGGAGAATGGGACGTGGCTGATTTGACCCCTGAGCCTGCAAGTGGGGATCTTCTCACAGAGAGCTCTCTGGGCCTGTGCCCTCATGGACTGGGGAGCAACTGGGAGCGAACCCCATTTCCACATCAGCCCAGGACCAACCACTTGGAGGTAAACAGGCTGCCAAAGGCACCCCTCAGTAAATCCCAAGTGGAGGTGATTTTTAGGGAGTCCCTACCCCCCGCGTGGGACCGCAGCCAGGGCTCGGGTGACCCGGGAAGCTTTGTAACGACCCAGAGATGCCCAGGAGGCGGCCTGGCCACGTCAGGGCACTGGTGAGTGTCGGCTCACGGGAAGAACAGGCTGGCACAGCAAGGGGAGAGGGCTGGGGAGGAGATGTGTACCCGCCTTCACGTCTTCACAGCGGCACATGGGCAGGAGGAGTGGGGCCTCCGAGGTGTCCCAGGGCTTGAGAGAGAGAGCTGGGGCTCAGGCAGGGGCTGCCTGGGATGGGGTGAGGGGCACGTACCTTGGCTCCGTGTTTGCCCGGCATCCCCGGCATGCCTCGTTCTCCCTGAAGGAAGAAACAAGAAGAAACGCTGAGGAGAGGGCCTGTCTCGCCTGAGGCCCTCGGCCCTTGAAGCATGGCCTGCAAGGATGTCAACGAGGCGTCCATCCTGGTTGGTCTGGAAGCCCGGGACGGCCGTGCAGCTCACGCTGAGCTTGGAGGACCTGCCACCACCGGCGGCCACCACAGGCCACGTGAACTCACGGAAGGGCCCAAGTCCCAGAGCGCAGATCACGGTGCAGGAAAGGCGCCCAGGGAGACGGGCCCACCAGCCGAGTCTGAGTCCTGAGGGGCTGCAGGGGGAGCTATTCCAGATCTGCCACCAGCCAGGGGCCCCGCTGGCTCGGAGCTCAGTGCAGCAGGGCCATGGGTGGAAGGGGTTGCTTGGCCATCACCGGTGTCCCCTCCCTCCAGGTCCCCCCTGGCCCTTCTGGCCCTATTTTCTGGTGCCTGCTGGCTGGGCCACTTCCTCCCGGCCTCCTTGGGTCTAACTCCTCCAGAGGGCGTGGCGGAGGGTGGGCCTTGGTTTGGGGGGCGGGGACTGTGAGTGGAGGCAGGGCTGCGCCTGGAGCCCATCCAGAGGCCCCAAGGGGGCTGCGGCTTCAGGACACTGTGGGGTTTGCTCTACTATCTCAGCAGCGTCCCGTCTTTCTCCTCAGGTTCTTTTGCCTTCCCCGTGAAAATGCCACACCTGTGGGGCCGGGCTGTGAGCTCAGGAAGGACAGGAGGTAGATGGCGCTGGAGATGACAGCCAGCGACACATGGAGGTCAAGCGGAGACGATGAGTCAAGACTCACCTACTGGGTCAGTGAAGTCGGGGGTGGGGGTGCTCGGGAGAGGAAGGAAGGCAGCTCCTGTCGCCATGAGCTGAACCCGAGATGAAGCCCCGGCCAGGGCTCTGAATGCCGAGCAGTGACAGGTGACAGCCACGAGCCTGCGGCAGCTGCTCGCCTCTGAGCACATCTGAAGGCTTTGGAGGGCAACGCGGGGCCCTGACAGACGCTGTCCCGGCCCAGCCTCCCCACTCGGGTCTCAAGAGCTGTGGCCTTCGGGCCAGGCTGCAGTTCCCATACAGGCTTCCGGGCAAGGGGTGACCTGGCCCCACCCGGCCCCCGTCTTTTCCGCTGCCCTCACCCCGTCTCTGCTATCTTCTGGGAAGTCCTGCCCACCCTTCTGCTCGCCAGAGCTAGAATGTCTTCCAACCTCTCTCCTGCATGACCGGGCCTCCACGCGGGCCTCCGGCTAAGCTCCCCAGTGCACAGGCTGGACAATAACTCTCCCCACTTCAAAACAGCCGGCGGGGGTGGGGTGGGGAGCTGGTCACATACCACGTCCTCTGTGAAGGCTTTTGCTATGTGCCATAACCCAGTGCTGGCTCTTTAGCGTGGTAGGGACCACTGTGCATCTGTAATTTGCACGCACGGCCAGTGTCTACCTCCATCCTCTTTGGCCTAAGTCTCTGTATTCTGCAACAGGCCCGGAATCTTTAGCTCTAAACGCGGGAGCCCTTCCTCACCCTGGCCCACCAGGACCCCTGAACCACAGGCAAGGTCAGCGGAGCTGTACTCGGGAAGTGAACACAGCAGACGGGTCAGCGCCCCAGGTCTGCCCCAGCCACCGAGTTCCGGGAAATCCCTCTTCCGGGCCATTTACTGTGCCTGCCTTGTGTCTGGCATGGGGCTAAGTGCTTTCCAGCTTCCCTGTATTCAATCTCCAAGACTCTTCTCCGACGTGGGAATTGATGCTATTCCTGGTTCCCAGGTGAACAAACTGACTCAGAGAGAGAGGCCAGGTATGATCACCAAGGTCATGCAGAGCAGGGATTAGAATACAGGTCTTTTGTCTGCCAAAGCCCAGGTACCCATTTCTCTAAGCCGACCCCAAGCATCAGATGGGCTGATTCTAAAGTCCCTCTCTGCTGGAGGCCCCTCAGGTCTGTGCCTCATAGGGGTGAGCGGGTCAACTCATTGGGGGGCTCATTGGGTAGCTCACTGGGGGGCTGGGTCTTTGACCACAGGCATGGCCCAGAGGGAAGAGCTGGGTAGGGCCCCACCTGCCAGCACAGGTCTGCTCTGTGGCCAGCAGAGGGTGCCACAGGACCTCGTCAGAAAACTGGCGCTTGTGACCGATGGTGTCAGCGCCCGTTCCCCGCAGTAGCGCCAGCTGAGGGCCCCTGTCATCCTTTCCTTCAAAGAACCAGGATCTCCTGCTAACATTCCAACTGGCACTAAGACACCAGGTGCGGGGAGGCACAGGTGGGAGATCGGCTTGGGTGTCCCTGACTATTCAGCCCTTCTTCCCTTGTCCTTCCCTCAGCCTTTCCTTAATGCCCCCGCCAGCCTCTTCCCACCCTGATCTGGGGAAACCGGCTGGGAGTCAGGAAAGGCTGTGTGACCCTGGGTAAGCCACCTTCCCTCTCTGGGTCCAGGATCCTCACCTGCAACGTGAGTTAGACTGGAGATCTCCCACCCACCCCTGCCCCACCCGCTTTCTCCAATCACCCCCAGCCCTGCCTAGGTGAGGCCTTGAGTGGGGTGAGAGGTCAGAGCTGGGGAGGGGCCCCTGGGTCTGTTGGCATCTCCAGAACGAGGCTGTGGAGGTGGGAGTTTAGCTGTGGGGGGAAAATGCTGGTCTAGGAGGGGTCTCAGTGGGTCTCTGCTTTCCTTCCCTCCTACCCGGGGGCGGGGGGACACCTGCTGATGCTTCAAGAAGGGGGGTGGCGGGTCTGCCCAAACCCCGCCTCTGGGCTTCTGTCTCCAACCTCAGCAGAAGCAGTGACACCAGCGAGTGAAGGTTTCTGGCTAATTGGGGTTGTCTTCAGCCCGTGCCAGCTTGTATGAAAGGACAAAACCATCCACTCCAGGGAAATCTGGGCCCCTTGGAGCCTAAGGAGGCAGCCCTCCTCGTTAGCGTGGCTGACCTTTGCCCCTTCCCTCCCCTCTGGGTCAAGTCTTTTAATTCTGCAGGCGACCCAGGCTCCCTTGATCCCATTCTCAGGCCTCCCTCACTCCCACCCCTCTGCTGGGCAGGAAGCAGGGGCACCCCCCGCTGACCCCACCCTGCAGGCTCGTTCCACTCTCATCAGGCCGGGTCTACCCCAGCCTGACCTCTGCCCTGGGGACTGACCTGGCCCTACTCTGGGAAGCACTGATTCCTGGATCTGTGAGGTGAGACAGGGGTGAGTCATTGTCAAGGACTTCAGGGTGGCTGTGGGCAAGGGCACCTGTTTGCAGGGAGTGAGAAGCGAGCTTCTGGGGGCTATCGCTAAAAGGGGGACCACGACACCTTTGTTCCCACAGTTTTTCCCCTCCGTGTGTCTTTGTGGGGGCAGATTTACAAGCTCCTTCTTTCCAATGAAAAGCATTCCCCTTCAAAAGGCTTAAGTTTGGAATTGTGCTAAATTTCGATTCACTAACTTGCTAGTGTCTTCATCTCGGGTGCGGAGGGCGTCCTCCAAGTGTGTCCAAGTCCAAGATCCCCAATTTAACTCCTCCATATTTGCCTTCTCTTGTCTTCCCAGGGGGCCCCAGGAGCTCCCCCAGCGGGCTCCTGGAGACCCCTGCTGGGCCACCCTGCAGCTGCGGAGGCGGGCACCGCAAGTCTTGTCCCAGGTGCACAAAGCATGGATGGCACAGGCTGCAGTGGGAGCAGGCCAGCGACCCCCAGGCCGGGACATCCCCCCACTTGGGAGGCTGGCTCTTGACCCAAGAGGCTGTCAAGAACCAATGCCCGATTGCTGGCCGGGAACGGGTAGATTCCAGTCATTGTGGCTTAGAAAGCTCTGGGTGAGCACAGGTGGGTAGAGCAGGGGCTGCCTGCAATGACCTTGAAGGCCTGCCCTAGCCCTGACTTTTATGAGGCCACTGACTCTCCAGCTGGGCCTTGTACAGGAGCGCCTTGTAGCATCAGTAGGGTTTCTTTTCTGGTCCCCACTTCCAGGTGGAGGGACCCATCATTTACTGAGACGACAGGATAAAGGCCGGCTCCTTGGAGCACAAAATGGCCACGCTCCTGTCCCGTGGGAGCGGCCTCTTAATTGGTGATTTACTGCTTGTTGAACAAGCGGGGCAGGGACTTGGCAAGAAGACATAGGCTGGAGGGAGGTGGGGGGCTTCAAGGTCAGCTCCCAGCCAAGCGCAGGTCGGGCCAGAGGAGTGTGGGGTGATGCAGGGACCTCCCTAGCGTGAAGCTCCCTCTGCGGCCGGAGGGCGGGAGGGGCCGGGCAGAGCAGCTCCACACACAGACTCTTTGTTCTCTGCAGGGAGGAGGAAGGCCTGTCTGAGTGTGGGGAGTGGAAGGCTGCAGGGAAGGGAGGAGGTGGGGGTGTGTGGGGGGAGGCCAGCAGGCGGCTCAGGCCTCGGGCCTGGCCCAGGGCCCTTTCCCGGGCTGGGAAAGCTGGGTGAGGAGGGCTAATGTCTCTCTTTCCTCTAAAGGGTTTCTAGGACTCCCTTCCAGGAAAAGGCAGCTCATTTCCTTCTTCGCTGCCCTAGCCAGCTCCAGACAGGAGAGGCCTGGAACCAGGGGGATGCCAGGCCCTCCGGTAATTAGGACCGGCAGGAAGTGATCTTGGGAATTACCGGGGTCAGGCGCCCCATTGAAGGCCAGGGTTTTGGAAGGGCGGCTGGCTTGTAATCTCGATTTGAGATCGGTTGATTTTGTAGTTAGCTCCAAAAAGAAAAGTCAGCTCTAATTAATCTGTGGGCTTTGGAGTGTGGGAGAAACAGGGCCCAGAGAGCACAGGCTAGGGGCTGGAGGCCGGCGGGGTGAGACTCCCAGTCCCCGCGAGGCCTCAGATCTGAGGCCTATGTCGGGGATCCCTGATCTGCTTTAACTGAAATAGTCTGGATGTTCCCACTGGGATTTCATGGTTGTGAAAGAAAGTGCTGTCCCCACCCCAGAAGGCTCCTGCAGCCACGGCTGCCCTCGGCATGGAGCCCAGGGCTGCACGTGAGTGCCCTGTGGAGCCTGGGGTTGCTCAGGCCCTCTGAGAGCCACAGGGGTGCGGAGGGGGGGTCTCAGGCATAGCTGTGGTGGGGCCCTGAGACAAGCTGCCTTCTCCTGGTTTTACTGAAGGCCTGGTACCATGCTAACTCCTTGGGGCAATCATTGGTGGGGGGGAGGGAGGAGGAATCAAGGCCAATGGACAAAGCGCTCCACTTCCTGGGCTCTTTGACCGAAATGCACCAAGGCCCCCGAGTTCTGCTCGCAGAGAGCCTGGGAAGCTCAGAGAAAGGCCTGAATCCAGCCACAGCCTTTTCTCATGGGAAGGAGATCAGCCCACCCCCACCCGTCTTCTTTCTGGGGGAGGAGGGCCTACCGGAAATCATGGCCACCCCCCACCCCTGCCCCCCACCACCCTGCCATAAGGCCCAGGTAGTAAAGTCATTCAGAGCAAAGTAAAGTCCTTCATGGCAAAGATGCGGGGGTCAGACAGAACTGGGTTGCTACTTCCTGCCTGTGGACCTTCTGGAACTCACCTCTTTGGGCCTCAGTTTGCTCATCTGTAAGTTAGGGTTAAGAATAAAACCTTCCTCACAGGGTTGCTATAGGGATCCAGGAACATGATGTATGCAAAGTGCCACGCACGCAGCCTGGCGTGTTGAAAAGACCCGGTAAGGCAGCTTAATGATACTAGCGGTCCTTCTACAGAAATGTGTCCACCCACACGGCCCCCTGCTGTGACTGGCAGATCGGGATGATCACACCCTGTTGGAGAAGGATTGAAGGAGTGTGGGAAGGGCTGGCGTGGCCATATGGCGGGGGCCCAACTTGGACCGGGTAGGAGAGCGTCTGCTCCTCTCGCCCTCACCCCAGCGCCCTAGACATCCCACCTTAGGGCCCAGCTGATGTCCCTTGGGAGCCCCACAGCCTCCGCAAGGAGTGACCGCAGTTGGAAGCTGCTCTAGCAGGGGGCCGTCCCAGCCTGCCTCCCCTGGTCTGAAAACGTACAGCCCCTAGCCTGCGGGGAGGGAGTGTGTGCCTCAGTCCTGGTCCTTCATGCAGACCCCAAGGCTTACCGCTGACCGCCCCGCGCCAGTGCACCCCCTGCTGCCGGGTCAGATGGACCAGCTCCGACACGCTTAGAGAGAGGCTCTCACCAGGTTTTGTGATCTACATACCGTCTGACAATACCCGTCGATCCCCTCGAGAGAGAGCCAAGGTTGCAATGTTTTAAACACACGTTGGATCGTACGACACATTTAAAGTAGATCGGTGGTCGTAAATTTGGATCAAATCGGTACCACATGGGTACACGATAATACTCACAGTGTCTAGGCAGCGTGGCTGGTTCCGAGCGGGGTGGGGGCAGCATGGGGCCTGCTGGCACCCTGGGCTTTGATCCTAAGGAGCTAGGGAAGGAGACTGCCTGCTGGCCTGGCTGGTCACTGAGAGGGATGCCAGGCCTGGTCCAGCCGCCCAGGGGTGGCGGTGGTGGACAGAACCGATCATTAGCAAACTCTGCAGGCCACGAAACATCTTTGCTAAGAGTTCAGTTCCACCCATGCTGAAAGAAAGGCTCCCTGCCTGTGTATCAGGTCGCCAGGACGGAGAATTGAAGCAGACGTGGGTCTGTCGGTTACCCCATGGGTTCCCCTTGCACCCGAAACACAGGGGCCGTCCTATGGCCTCTGCCCCGGTATGGT
The DNA here is from genome assembly GCF_023721935.1 of Panthera uncia. Taxonomy (NCBI): domain Eukaryota; kingdom Metazoa; phylum Chordata; class Mammalia; order Carnivora; family Felidae; genus Panthera; species Panthera uncia. The sequence continues at coordinate 29,607,095 of NC_064818.1, read as the reverse complement.
GCTCCCACCGCCAGCGCTCACTCCTCCCTGGGTGCTGGGGTGGGTGCCTGTTGCCAGCACCCAGCTGTCTCCTCTGCACGCCCCTTCCAAGTACAGAGGGGAGGAGAGAGGAAAAGAGAGAATAGATAGATAGACAAAGGAGGAGTTCGGGGGATAAGCCTCCACATTCCAGGGAAGGCACAGGGAGGACAGTCCGTGCACAGCTAGCTTAGCCTAGGCTGACACCCTCTGAGTAGACACTCACTTCTGTGTCTGGGCCAGAAGACTGGCCCCTGGGCTTGGACTCATGAGACCTGGCCTCCGATTCCAGCATGATCTTTCGGCAGCCGTGCAACCTTGGGCAAAGGACTGACTTCTCTGAACTTCTCATCTGTACGCGGGGGGATACAGAGCTCTAACGGGCCATGGTCAGGACCGGTGGGATAGGGAGCACGTGAACTTTGGCTAAACCCGAGATGGGAAGTCCCTGGGCACCTGTCCCTGGGCACCAGCATCCTTGTCTCGGTGCTCCGACGGGAAGCAAACTTTTGCCCGAATATGGTGGTCACTGGCTCGAGACACCCACAGCCCCAGTGGGTCTGGGGCAGTGGGACGGGCACTTGTAGCCTCTTGAGAGTCCCTTGACACCCCGGCCCTGAGCTGAGCCTGCTCCCACCTCGGGAAAATAGACCCCCAAGCTCCTTTCTGGATGAGCCAGATTTCCAGTGGGCCCGCGGATGCAGATGCCTGCCGTGGCACACGGTTTCCCCGCCGCTGGCATGGCGGTGACTCTGGGGGAACTTCTGGCTGCCTGCACGGAACCAGCAGGCAGCGAATTTTGTAAGCCTGTGTGTGTGGATGGAAGCAACCGCAGAGGCTATAATTTCCACTTCCTGACACAACACAAATTTCTCAGTTTGTGCAGAACTAATTAAAGGTCTCTCGGGTCTTGCCATTTTGGCCCCCTGCCCCCCCGCCAAGCTCCCATAAAACAGTGTGGTGATGGCAGCCGCCCGATTATAGAGTGTGAGGAATGTGCTTCTCCAGAGCAATCTTGCCCGTTCCCAAGTCCCTCCCCCTTCTCGTTCTCCCTCTCCTTCCTGCGTCCTTCCTTCTCCTGGCGCTGGGTCTAGAGGGCTGCATGAGGCTCCTTGTGGCAGGTGGTACCACGGGAAGGACCCAGGCCTGGGCTGGAGTTCCTGCTCTGTCCCTGAGGAGCCATGACACTTTGGGCAAGCCTCAGTGTCATTTGTTAAACAGGAGAGTAGCACCGGCCTCAGGGTGCCTGGGCGGCTCAGCCGGTTAAGCGTCTGACTTCGGCTCAGGTCACGATCTCCTGGTTCATGAGTTCGAGCCCCGCGTCAGGCTCGCTGCTGTCAGCCCAGAGCCCGTTTCAGATCCTGTCTCCCTCTCTCTCTGCCCCTCCCCTGCTCTCTCTCTCTCTCTCTCAAAAATAAATAAGCATTTAAAAAAAAGAAAAAAAGAGTAGTACCAGCCTCGCAGCGTGGTCTTAGGATTAGAAATAACGCAGGTCACATTGAAGGACAGCCTGGGCACATGGTAGGCATTCAGTAAGTGGTGACTATTATTAACATCATTTGTAAGTTATTATCGTTATTGTAATGACTGCCCCTGGGCCTTTGCTCAACTTGTTTCCCTGTCTAAAGTGCCATGTCCCTTCAGATCTGCTGGTTGAAGGATCACCGTGGTGGATTAAAAACGGCCATGGGTGCTTTGCTATTCCTTCCACAAGAAGTGGAGGTGGCGTCTCCTCCAGCACCCCACTGACGCGCATGACTTAGCCACGTGACTTCCTCTGACCAATAGGATAGCAGAAAGTGTGATGCCTTGACCGCTTTGGAAAAGCTCTTGTGCTCTCAATATTTGCGGGTTTGAACACTGCCCTGGGCCTGCCATGCTGTAAGAAAACCTGTGTAGCCTGCCGATGGCTGAAACGCCACACGGGGGAGAACAGAGACACCCAGACCACGGCCAGCACCAATCCTCAAACGTGTGGATGAGACCGTCTTGGCCTCTCTGGCCTTTCCACCCATCATCTAATGCAACGGCCCGAGTGAGCCCAGAGGAGACCAGCAGAACTCCCAGATGGCCAATCCACAGAACCAGAGTGAGAAATAAATTACCACTTGAAGCCAGGAAGTTTGGGACGGTTTGCTACACAGCTACGGATAACCGATACGCCCACCCATTCACCAAGATTGAGCTCACAGGCTGTTTTCTCCCGGAAGGCTTCCCAAACCCCTCCCAGCCTGGGATGAATCTCTCTACCCCACTACCCATATTCACACAGTGCTTTGTGATGGTAGCTTAGCACAACCTGCCTTCACCGGGATTATTTGTACAGGAATCTCTGTCTCTCTGGACTGCAAGTTGCCAGAGAGCGGGGTTGGGACCCCACCTCCATATTCCCCACCATGCTCAGCATGGAGCTCTGCCCAGGGTGGGCCCTAGTAATCTGTTCCCATTTACCAGGCCCTCAGGGGGCCAGTGAGAACCTGACTGCCTTGGTACAGATACAGGGCCCCAGTTGGTGGTAGGGGACCCACCTGAGTCTGAGGTCTGGCTGGGCCACTCATCACCTAAGGTCTTGCCCCTCTGAGCCTCCTCCTCCCCCCAGTGGAGACGCAAACTCCTGTCCAGCCAACCTCACAAGTTTGAGGCTCACACTGGGCAAGCGTGTGTGCAAACACGCATGGGCACAAGTCCTGACCCCGCATGCGTCATGGTGAAGTCCCACTTGGGTTGCTAGGGGGGGCGGGAGGTAAGATCCTTCCTTCCCCCTCCCGCTCCTCCTTACCTTTCGGCCGTGGTAGCCCTGGATTCCTGGGTCTCCCTGGGGGAACGAAGAGAAGACCGTTAGTGGGACTTTCCCAAATTCTGGCTCGCACTGTCGCCCTCACATTGCCCTTCCTCTTCTCAACGACTGCGAATCCTCCCGACTTCCAGCCAGCCCTGGATCAATAGCTCTGCTTCCTCTGAAACACACGTGCCACGTGGCCGGGCACGGTCAGTGCTTTGCGACTTCTTGTCCCCAGAGCCCCGGGGTCCCCGGCTTCAGAGGGAGAGTCTGACACTTTGGGCCTCCACGCAAGGTCTCACTAGAAACCCGATGACCCTGCAGGCCCCTTCCGGTTCTGACTCCAGGTGAATCGCTCTTTTATTGGGACGTTGTGACAGTGCCCCGGGCATCAACCTGGAGTTTCCAGCCAGACTCTAAGCTCCTCGGAGGGTGGGGCCGCGGCTCCCATACTCGTCATCGTGCCTGCACACAAAAGTGTGCAATGCCTAGGGGACCCAGGCAATTCCCAAGAGGGGAGTGGCGCTTTGGGAGCGAGCCAGGCGTGATCCGTCCCTCACTGAGGTCCCTCTCAGCTCCTTACTCGACAGCCTTAGGTGCTGAGTCTCCCCCCGCAGACAGCGCTCCCACCCATTCAGTGTGTCACCCCAAAGGGCCCTCACCTTTGGTCCTGGAGGCCCAGGTAAGCCCTGTGGAAGCAAGAGCAAGGTGAGTAGAGATGGGCTCTGCAGGGAGACAGTGCAGGTTAGATGTGTGCGCGGTGGAGGCCGGGCCAGAGGAGGGCCCGAGCAGCGATAATGAGTTCTGGATGTGCTAGGGAGCGGGTCTAGAAGATCCTGGACCGGTATCTGAAACCTGCCGAGGGCACACGGGGACGACAGGCTCGAGGGCCTCTTTGGTGCCATGTGGGCACCGTGGGCATCTCTGCTGTGCCCGCCCACTGGAAAATAGGCATCCTGCTAATTTGACAGTGTGGTTTGGTCCAGGTCCCCGCCCACCCGCCTCCTAATTGGGACCCCTCCCTGGGAAGCCGACCTTGCCCAACAGAGCCTGGGTTTTGCCTTTCTTTGGCCCTGTCAGCCTCCTGAAGAGCCTTCTGTCTCCTTCTGCCCCAGGGCGCTGTGACCACGGCAGTTAGCCGTGGGGAGGTGGTGTGGGCCCAGGGCCTGCGGGAGCCCAAGGGAGAGGCGAAGGAAGGCTGTGGCTCCACTGTGGTCTGGGGCGTAGGTGTGGGCAGCAAACGTGGGCTGAAGGAAACCAAAATGCCCAAATCTGGTCTGTTTCAATTGGTTTCAAAACATGCTTCCTGGTTTTTCTTCTTTATAAACAACCTAACAAAGAAAACCATCTGGCTTGGGTCCAGTGAGTAGGAACCCGATACGTTTGGGGGGGGCGGGGGGTAGGGGTCCTCAAAGAAGTGGATTTTGAGTACGTTGTTGGTTTTCTTGGCTGGGTTGGGTTCAGGTCCCTAAATTTCACTTCCTTTCAGGCTTTCCATTTTCCCATCTCCAAACCCATAGAAGTGAGACTAATATTTCTCCCCGGGGTCCAAAACAGAAATATTTAAAATCTATTGTGGAGGTCAAGCTGGGCGGGAGAGCTGGCAAGCTAGGTTTTCACACTGCTGAGGTGCCAAGCTGGGTGCCCTGGGCGGCCAGGGCTGTTGCCCGGCATTGGTAGCAACCTCAGCTACACCGGGACCTCAGCATCGGTGGCAAGAGCAGCTAAGGGGCCCAGGTTTGTGGCCGAGTGACCTGGAAAGTAGCTGTTGTCATCGAGGACTATTTGGCAGGGACATCGCTGACCTAGCAATTCCCCACCTCTGGGAATCTGTTGCAGCGAAAGAATCAGAGATGCACACACACATTTATGGTCAAGGCTATATATTACAGAAGGAACTCATTAACTATTTGTAAATAGGCCCAGCAGCAGCCCTAAGATCCACATCACGGGGGACTTCGGCCATAGGAAAGGGAGTGGTTTATGATATTAAGTAAAAAACATAAGAGGACACAAACCGTTATATTATTCAGCACGCTTGTGGACCTGGAAAATGCGTGAGTGCTGCTACGTCTAAGGAGAAAAATGGAAGCGCCCTCCGAAATGTTAATAACGGGGAACTCTATGCATAGGGCAAAATAGACGCTTTAAAACACTTTGTCCATCTTCGAAATTTTTCTCAATGAATGTATGATGCTTTTGTCATAAGAAGGATAAAGGTTTCCTTCAATCATGTGAATAAACCATGTTGAACAGATGTTGCCTTTAACCCTGTCCCTTCAGAAATATATGGCCTTAGTCTTACCTCAAAGACTGAGAGGACCCATTTTCTGCAAAGAAATCCAGGTTATTCTGCCTTGGTTCTCTGTTGCATTAAATAGGCCAGGAGAGCGGGGTCTTGACCAAGGCTTGGAAACCTTGGTGGCTTGACCTACTGCCTGAGCATGGTCTGGTCTGGAGGAGGCACCTGTTGACCTCCCTTGGCTACAGCATTGATCCAATCCTCAGGCTTGATTCAGGGTCCCCCTGGCTTACCAGACATCCAGATTGGCTGGAAGGCGGCCCAGGGGTGCAAAACCCACATACAGCAGCAAAGGCATATTCATTAGGGTGCCGGGTGGTCAGATGGCCCTTAGCTACCTTCTTCAGAACCCACTGCCCCCAAGTCAGGTTTTTCTAAGCCCAGGGGTCAGGGGACAGCCTTCAAAGGTGGCCCTGGGAACTTTCTCTCCAAGCTCTTCTCTGCCGAGGCTGGGAAAGGGGCAGCCTCTTAGTGATTTCCTGCCCGGAAGGCAAAGACTGGAATTGAGGCCTGGCCTCAGGAGCTGGGTTTTCAGAACCAGAGTGCAACAGTTGAGTTGGGCAGGGATGGGTAGCTTCCTGCGTGACCCGCCTACGTCCAATGGCCTTGCCAAGGTGTTTCTGCCTGTTAGGTGGGGACCCAGATTCTTGTCAGTTATGCAAAGTTGGGATGCTTCCAGAGAATTCTTGGGACAAACCTTGGGAGAGGAGGTGGTAGAGAGAGGAAGGAGATACTTACGGGTGGCCCCATGGGCCCTGGCAGTCCCGGGGGCCCCAGAGGTCCGCTCGGTCCAGGGGGGCCTGGTGGCCCCGGTGGTCCTTGGATACCGGCCTGGCCCTGTTCACCCTGAGATTGGTGGAAATGAGAGTTAGAGGGAGACCCTCAGGGCTGGGGAACAGTTCCCGCCCCAGTGCCATGCACCCGGTGAGGGCCCTATCGTGGGCTCTGGTGGGAAGGCGGTGGGGCGTGACAGTGATGATGCCGTGGTGGTGACTGCATGCAGGGACCAGTGGCAGCAAGGAGACGGCCAAGACACTCGGCTCCCAAGAGGAGGGGTCCAGAGAGGATCTGCCACACTAGCGGCTGGCCCCTGAGCAGGAACCCTGCCGGGACCAGAGGCGGAGGAGTGAGCAAGAAGACCCCACCTGACCTCGAGCATATTTCCGGCCTGGTCAGATGGCCGGGGTCCAGCCCAGGTGGTCCTCAGCCTGGCCTGCCTCGGCTCCTCCCTCCGTGTGAACGGTCACATCCTCTCTCTACACCCACCCGCCGGGCATCGAAGGAGAGCAGTACATTTCTGCTTCCGTTTCCTGCCGCAGGATTTTGCTGTCTGATTGTCTGACTCGGACGGTCAAAGGAGGGCCTTAGGTCACACGCCGCAGAAGTTGGTGTGGCTCACTAAACAACTGGGTGAGTGATTTTATGTAAAACATTTGGGCTGGGGGCTTCTGATGGCACAGGGAGAGCCCTGTCCCTCGAGGCCCACATTCCTGTGGGTGATCACGGACGGAGCCCTGGGTCCAGGTGGCCTGGGTTTCCCCTCCCCCATCCTTTCTGCGTGAGGCCTGCTTCTGTCACCTACATGATCTGTGCCTGGCTTCACGGGACAATTGAGTTGGCAGCCCTGAACTTGGTTGAGTTTTGAAACCATAAAGTGCTTTATGCCTGTATGAGTCTCAGTTAGTGTTCTTTTGCCCCACCCCTACTCCTCAGTCAGCTGCTCTGAGCCCAGCCTTTGTCACCCACCGTCCCTGTGCCCAGGGTGGACCGAGGGCCCAGGGAGCTAGGGGTGGCATCGGGTCCCCCTCAGGAGGAGGAGAGAGCCTGGCCATGTGACCCAGATCACGGGACTGGGGGCCAAGCCGAATCATCCTAGATCTAGACCGATGCTGTCATATTATTTTCTAAGCGACCTCCCCACGGACCATCTGGGCTCAGCTCCTGTGAGAGGGAGCCCATCCCTGCGGATGGCCGGGCAGGCGTGCGAGAGCTCCAGGCTGGGATGCAGGGGGACACAGGCGGCCGGAGGTGTGGCTTCAGTGTGCTCTCGGCAATTCCCACAGGAGGAAATGATGAGTACGGGTGGGGGCGCCCAGCTTCAGAAGGAGGACTGTGGGATCCTAGCAGCACCTGCTTCAACCTCCCTTGGCCGGGACGTGCTGGCGCAGATGACCCGGGGTTTCGTCCTGCTGCCCGCTCTGAGAAGCCGCTGGAGGGCGCGGAGTGTCCATGGTGGAGGAGGCAGGGGCAGCGATGGGTCACAAGTCGCGTTTTGCAGAAGAGAAAACGGGCTCGGAGAAGTGGACCTCCCTGACGGAGGCCACGTGGAGAATTCAGTGGGGAGCCAGGACCCAAACCTGGAACTCTGGACTATTCTTATTCATTCCAAATAAGCCCCCTCCCCCAGAAAAAACGACTCACTGTCCAACTTTCTGCACTTTGGAAGTGACCTCTAACGCCATCTGCTAAGTACATCGTATTTCATACAGTGTCCTCTGTCAGCAGATGTTAGACCCAACGTTTAAGCCTCTTACAGAGCCTGTAAAATCAATACTGGTTTATCGATAGGAAATGGACAAGCCTTTCTATGTCCTATGAGGGCCGACAGCATAAAAATCTTATTCTCCGGGCAAAACCTGCTGCAGGCAGAGGAGAGGCCCCTGTTCTTTCCTCCCTACTCCGGAAACCAGGTCAGGGCAGCACAGAAAGTTCTGGCTCACCCGCGCCCTGCTCTTGAAAAGGGAGGCAGTAACACGCAGTGGCCTGGATCGAAGCCTGGGCCCCTCTCAATTTCTTCATCTGTAAGATGGGGATGACGATGACGGCACCCGCCCTGGCGGGTGACTGGTGTGACATTACAAGAGCTAATCCGTGTGGCATTCTTACAGCAGTGCCTGGGGCCCGGCGAGGGCTCAGCCTACAGCAGCTAAAGCAACAGAGGCCAGGAGGTGGCTCTCGGGGGTTAAGGCGAATGGTCATTCTGACAGCAAGACAGCTCTTCTGGAACGGGGTCTGACATTGGGGGGGGGGGGGGGGGGTGACAGAGGGGTGGGCCTGGTGCCTCTCTGAGCGGCCGGGGGGCCCCCTGAAGAGTCACGCTTGGAGTAAGCCTTGGGAGCACATGGAGACTCTCGAGGATTTGGCCGCTGTAATGGGATATGTGGGCTCGGGTGGCACATGCATCACGTGTCCCTCTGTATTTTTAGTTGTTAATTGGAGTGAGTTTTCAGCCTCGTGCAGCCAGGTGCCTCAACACGCTGGCCTCTGGGCTCGTGACTCCTGAGTATGGCCAGATGGTGGCTCCAGGCCCTGCCGTCAGGCTTTCAGGGAGCATCTCAGAGCCCTGCCACGTCCAGCATGCCCACGGCTTTGGGGGTAGCTCCTGCCCAGCGTGAGGAAGGCCAGGGGCATCAGCGGCAGCCGCGGGCTGCCTGGCCTGGAATCAAGCTGCAATGCTTCTGCCTGGATCCCTGGCTCTGTGGTCTCTTGTTTTCCGTTCTTGGTCACCTGGTCCTCTCCCAGCCGCCTTGGGTTCATAAGGCAGGAAGAAGGAAGCAGTTGCTCATAGCCATTACACCTGTTGGTCGTGGGCCACATTCCCCCTCCAAATTCCCTCACTCCTCAGACTCAGGTTACAAGCCATCAGGTGCTAAGTGATCCATTTCTAAATATAAAGGGTGCGGGTCCAACTGAGCGAGCCGGGAGGGTGGGGTGGGGTCTGAAGACCCGGTTGCCGGGCTCCCATTCTGCCACTTGCTGTTTGCGTGACCTTGGGCACAAATTTACTTCTCAGAGCCTCAATTTAATCATAGCACTGAAACAATGCAAGGAGCAATGCCAAGTGCTTTGCACACACAATACCCCCTTGCGGTAGGAACTGCTAATATCCTCGTTTTACAAATGAACACCTGAGGCACAGAAAGGTTAAGCAATTTGCCCCAAAGCCCACAGCTAATAAGAGTCCGAGAAGCTGGGTGCTCTGTAAGTTACTGGGTGCTTGACCTTGGGCAACTGACTTACTATCTCCGAACCTTGACTTCCTCATAATAATAATAATACTAGTAATAAATAGGGATGATCATGCCTAAGTCATAAAACTGCTGAAAGAACTAAATGAAGTCACATCTGTACAACGCACAGGCCCAGTGGAGGCTGTCGCTGGTGACTGTTATGAGGAACAGAGGTGTGTGACAGTTGTGGATCTCCTGGGCTTGGGTGTTGTGTATTTCCACATCCATGACATTCACGGGTCCGTCTTCGTCTCATTGAATGTAACTGAAGGAGAGTGAGGTTCTGGCTTTGTCTATCGTCCCCGCTGGCCCGTCGGGGCCGGGAGACCCGCCAAGCCCCTGGGGAAGCCACTTGTGGTCTCGACAAAGGGAAGGTGTCTACCTGGAAGGTCCGCCTTTTTATGACTGGGGGTGGAGCCAGTCGCACTGAATTGAGGAGAGGCAGCAGCTGAGGAGAAAGATGAGTTGGAAGGCCAGAGGGCAAAGGCCAAAGATCGCAGATGTTCAGAAGGATGCCGAATGTCGCCAGGAAGGCAGGGTGGCCAAGTGGGAGGGGAGGAGAGGAAGAGAGAAGAGTGATTAGTGAGCATGAGGCACAGTGAGGGAAGGTGTGGACGGGGCCCTCTCGTGGCTCGTGGGGTGCAGCAATGAGCTTGCCCTTGGATGGCACAGCATCCCTGAAGGGCAGCGGCCCTCGGGGGTTTGGCCAGCAGCAGCACCCCCGGCCCGGGAGAGTGGGCCTCTTCGGCTGGGCCGTAGAGGCCTCGTGACACACAGCCCACCATTGCACTGCTGTCCCTTCCTGTCCCTGGGGGTGGATGGGGGCTGTCTGGCCAAGGGTGGAGCACACAGAGGCTCCGGTGGGGAGCCACGGGACTGGCTACATTGGTACTCGAAGCCAAGCTGGTCTGTGGCAACCTCTGGGTCGGACGAGAAGGGCTGGTGTCAGCAAATCTGGGGAGGACGGTCAGGGGCCGTGCCAAGTTGGGCTCCCAGGGGCTGAGCCGGCCGAGGGTGTGGCTGGTGTGGGCGCAGGCTAAGTGCTACTGAGGTCTCCCCCCCGCCCCGGGGGCCGGTGGGTTTGGAAAATAAAGGCTGGGCAAAGATGTCTCCAGCATGTTCAACCACTTTTGGAGGGGAGGCAACTCTCCATCACATTATCTGATGTGATTTTCATTTCTGGAAATTCTCGTTGCATTCAGTCTCCCTACCAATCAAAACTGAGCACCCCATGGCTTTAGGAAGTGGTCAGAACCCGTGTGACAGCAAAGATGCACATAATTGACCTCTCGTTTCTGAAGGCATTTTAACTCACACGAAGCCCCCGGGATGAGTGTTAAGAAGTGGGGGCTCCCTGGGCTGAGAAGGGGAGCCCAGCTGTGGCCCTTCTAGGTCACCGCTGCCTGTAGGGACTGCGGCCGCCCCGAGAGCCCAGCCATCTCCCACTGTGGGGTCTGGGGACGTGCAATGTTGGGCTCTGCGTCCAGGGAGCCTCTCAGCAGAGAGGGGCCCAGAGTCCTTCCAGAATCCACAAACCTTCAGGGTAATGATCTGACTGGAGCGCAGAGACGAAAAAGTGCCTCTCGGGTGCTCCTGGTATGGGAGGGGACCGAGGTGGCAGAGACAGGGCGATGGGGGCGTGAGGGCTGAAGCCCACACACACCAGGGGCCCTGCTCCCCGCCCCAGGGCACTCTACCCCTCCCCTCCCTACCCCTCCCCTCCCTCCCTCCCTGGGATGCTGCAGGCTGGAACCGGGGCAGGGACCAGCCCAGGTCCCCATTATCTTGTGGGCCTGGAGGCCTGCCACCCCACCATGCCTGCAAACCCCTCGGAGAACCACCAGAGCACTCTCCCTAGATGCCCCCTGCTTTCCTGCCCACGTCCAGATAAACTTCCAGCTGCCTCTCCCTGTCCATCAGCTGAGCCCCCAACCAAATCCACTCTCCTCCCGGCCTGACTTGTGCCCTACACTGCCATCGTCATTGGTTTGCTGCACTCCGTGGCCTAGGTGCTTCTGGAGCCTTCTATTACTGCTCTCTCCCTCTTCTTGTCTTCGGTTGAGGGGCAGAGAGCCCTCCCCCACCTCCACCCCCACACGTTCACTAAGGAAACACTGCCAAAGCGTCTGCTGCCCTGTTGTCTTTGGTGCTGGGGGATGCTGTCTTTCTTTCGGGTAACATAACAATCCTGTGAGCCCATCGTTTCAAATAAACACAGCTGACCTTCTATTATTGTATCAGGATCAGGCTGGCCGGAACACCAGGGCCCCCACGTCCCTGGAGATCATGCCACTGACGGGCTAGTTCTGTCTGTGCTGCTACCGGCCTGTGCCCCCTGCCCGGGCCCGGCCCAGCTGCCCGTGTTGTGGACCCCCTGAATCCTCTCCCAGGCCCAGGAACCCAGGGGTCAGAGTCCGGGTGGCTGACCACTGCTAGCGAGGCCCTTCCAGTGGCCTTCTGGAGCCAGACGGACTCCGAGCCTGACTTGTGCTTGTCTGCAGTCCCTCAGTCCCCTTGCACCGTGGGGTTGGGCAGCCAGGGAAGCCACACTGTGTGTGTGTGTGTGTGTGTGTGTGTGTGTGTGTGTGTGTGTGTGTGTGTGTTTCTGGGCACAATAAGGCCCAGGGCACAGGGATGGGCACCTAAAGATGCTAGCCCTCCTTACTCCTACCGCCGGGATCCGCGAGTGGCGTTTTTCTGGTCCCAGCTCACCGGGGCCCTCGATGGAGGGCACACGTCTCTGCCCTCCCTGTCCCAAGAATGACCCCCTGCCATCAGTGCACCCATTTGAAGCTTCCTAATGGGCTGCAGCAGGCTTTGGGCTCTGTATTCAGGGGCAGAGCAAGGAAAAGGAAGGAGCTGGGGCGTGGGGGGCGATTGGGAGACCCTCCCAGCTCAGAAATCCCCACCCTGCTCGGAGAGGGCCTCCTCTGTTCCTAAGGAGGCACAGCGGAGATTTTATCCTTGAATCGATGCGGCCAGCTCCCAGTTGTCTCCCACCACTGAGGTTGGGGTCATCTGAAACAATGACTAACCCAAAAGTCCCTCTGATTCAGCCCGGGCGGGCCGCCAGACGCACGCACTCAGCCACACACACACGCACACTTGCACAAGCTGCACAGCCTCACGGAGGAGGTGATGCGCAGAGGAGACGCAGGGCTGGACGCCTGGAGTTCCAGACACAAACATGCCGGAAGGCTGGCAGGCCCTCCAGCACAGGGACAAACATACAAAGACACACCCCGGGGGGGGGGGGGGG